>NC_052499.1:57645844-57945844 GCF_016617805.1 Bactrocera tryoni
ATAACGAAATTGCCAAAAAAAAAACAACTCTTCTTTAAAAATAGATACACTTTTCTGGCCGCACAAGAACACATGTTTTTTTAAGTTTAATGAATAGTTGTCGGAGTAGATGAAGTTAGGTTGGGTTAGGTTATTCTGGTAGACCGATAAACCATGCATACAAAGACCAGTTCTGGTCCTTTGCGAAGTTAAATATAATTAAAAATTTTGAGTTTAATGATTATATTTACTAATACGAGGTCAAAAGCGCTTCACTCACAGCTATTAATACATAGCCGGTCCAATGAAGAATGTAAACTCATGTAACGTGAGATCTAAACCAAAAGCTACTTAGCAACGAGTTAAGGTAAAAAATATTTAGTATTACTTCACCTTTGGTGTGATAATATGCACGAAAATTTTTGTACAAATCCGCAACACCTCAACTGGTGAAAATAAACCTCAAGCTGATCTGCACCGCACTGACTTTTACTTATCTAAACCAAACACGAATTGCAACACGTAACTAACGAGTGCGCGGTGGGAGCATTGTTGCAAATCGGCTAATGGTCAGTAAAGCTAAAACAACAAACAATTACCAACATATACGCAGACACAGACACATATAAATGTCGTGGCACGAAAGCCACTTGACCACAAAAACATGGCTGGGCGTAAGCAAAGAGTGTGCGGCTGCGATGCAACAACCAAAACGAACGTGCGAGCGGTGGAAGTGGTAGATACACATACAAGTGAAAATGTAGTATGCGTGTGTAGAAAATAAATATGTGAGTATTTGCCTAGAACACACTGCCGCAATTTACATACGGGATATACATATGTATATAGATATATATTATATTTGCATACATACATTTCAAATATCCTTGAGGCTTGTGCGTTGCCTGCGAACTCGCGCATGCAAATATATACTTACAGAACACGTGCTGGTTTAGCAGTGTGTTCCACATGTTCCACATATTGGAGTGTATTTGTGCACACGCGCATACACTTGTAGTATGTATGTATGTACATTGAGTGTTTGGCTTTGCATAACCCATTTTATGCCCGGCTATCAGAAGGCGTGATTTCATATGCAACAGCGGGTCAAGTCCCTCGCCTATTGCAGTGCAAAAGTTTATGTTAGCTAAACAATTCATACATAGACTATATTGTTTAGCCAAGTGCAAAATTTTTGGCGAATTGTTGGAAGCATGAAAATGTTATATAAAGTGTTTGCAAAGTTGTGCAAGATTTTATGTAGCTAAAGTTGCAGTACCGTGCAATTGCGGATATCGGACATGCTTAGACGTATACATGGGATTGGTGGGTTGTTTGGTTGAAAAGTGTAGGCACAAGAGTACCTGACTGTAAGCGAGCGCACCTAAGGCTCATAGTGCTGTATGCTATGCAGATATTAGGCGAAATTTTCGTCCATGAAGAAATGTTGGGCTACATTTCGTATACTACAACAAAAAAGCAAGGATTTGAGCAAAACGATACGTCAGATATCTGCTTGAATTCTTGTGAGAATACCAGTCGTCTTCGATTCACCACTTCTCAGTTCGCTTTTGGAGCGTTGCTCTCACGTCAAATATTTTAACATATGTAAACAGCAACAAAGTTAATGGGTTTAACGGGTTAAGCTTATTTGTGAATTTCCAAAAAAAGTCGTTTTTTTCACGTATGTATTATCCAACGTACTCATATTTGAAAATATATTTTCAGAAAATTTGATCCTGCAGACAGTTTTGTAGATATGACCGTCATTATCGAAATTTTTGAACTAAATGTAATCGGCTCCCGTAACAGCTGTACTCTGAGTAGTCGAGGAAAATTTCTCCAAAATGACCAGACCGATTGACTTGAAAATGTTAATGACATGTTAAGATATATTTAACATGATAGGATCGAAGTGAAATTTTTTTCATAAAAAACAAATTTTTTTGGCTAAGCCGCCATTTGTCGAAAATGAAAATTTGAGTACATAGCTCTTTGGTCATCTATAGTACTGACAAAGTTTTTTGGTTCATGGAGTTGAGTCAATTTTAACCGGAAAAATCATCGTTACCGCCAGACACTTTTTTCGGAGGTCCTCCAGGAGAACGATCAAGGGAATCCAAAATTGATTATTAAAGTACATTACTATATTCTGTAGGCGTACATTATTTTTAGATTTATTTGTTCTTTACAAGAACTTACTTCTGATCGTTCAGTTTGTACGGCAGCTATTTGCCATAATCCGATCTTAATAATTTCGAGATATTGCATAGTTGCCTAGGATGAGGACTGAGCCATGCCAATTTTGATGAAGATGTCTCGTAAAATTTTTTTCTTCTCAGAATTGGTATTCGAACCCACGCCTCTGAAAGAACTAGAAAGCTACGTAGAAACCCATGACTGAAGACAGATAAGTTTGCACTCGAGTCTAGCGCCAAATGAAAGAAGTTTTCCATGCAAGCACTTGATTCCGTTATGATGACGCATGAGTTAGGGAGAAAAGGACTTGGGCAAAATTTCAGGTCTATATTTCATAAACTGAGGGACTAGTCACTGTTATCTGAGTGGCGCGGTAAATAAACAAAACTATCGATTGTGATGCGAAGAGAATTCACAAATTATTCACGAACAACCATTACATTCATCTAAGTTGACAGTTTGGTGTGGTTTTTGACTGGTGGAATCATCGGTCCGTACTTCTTTCGAAATGAAGCTGGTGACTCCATTACTGTCAATGGAAGGCGGCATAGATCAATGATAACCAACTTTTTATGGCCGCAATTGAAAGAAGTTGCACGTGCAACAACCGAATTATCGAGAGAAAAATTTTGAGATTCGATTATTTCAAGAAATTGTGCAATTCAATGGCCTCCAAGAAGTAGTAACTTAACACCATTCGACTATTTCTTGAAGGGTTATTTGAAGTCATTGGTCTTTAGCTATTAACCAGATTTTCTTCAAGCTTTAGTAACCATTAAATACGGCTTGATTTAGTGGAAAAAGTACGCGAAAATTGGGTTCATCGAAGCAGTAGTGGAGAACATTTGAATGATATTATATTCAGAACATATTTGTCTCGATTGTATTTCATATTAAATTTAACAATTAGTGTGTTTTTTTTTAAGAAATCAAATCACTCTTATTGGGAACCCCTGTATATTAAATTCTGTAAGATGCCTCGATTATGTGGATCATGGACTGAAACATTGAAATTCGTATCCATGCGAAAAATATATTCGAGAACGTGAAAACCAATTACACAGCAATGACGAAAAGCGCCGAATACATACATACATATGTATATCTGAAACCAACATATTTTTTGGCGCAGTGAAAATGAGCTACTGCCAGTTTTTAGTTAATTTCGAACCATAAACCATTAACTTATGATTATTTTACTTTCTCACATACATACAACTTTTTATGCTATACTCTAAAAATTCGCTGAATTCCATATGGTAAAAACAAAAGACAACAGCAACAACTGAAAACTGCCATTAACGTTTCGCACTTCTGGGGAGAGCGCTCCAAATTGCAATGGACATGCTCGGCAGCTAGCAGCGCGGGGCAAGCGACCAGCAGCACGCATTATTTGCGTTTACACATCGCTGCCAGACATTCAGCATAATTCAAATCAGACTGACGCAAAGGCAACACCACAGCAAAGCATGTAGAGTGTGAAGGTACTTGTATTAATGTACGCGTATGTTGTTGCTGCTGTTGTTATGCGTGATATTGTCCTTCGCACAAATTACAAAGCTGTCTGGCTGAATTTGGCATTATGGACAGCTATGCAAAGCCCACATAGCTTGCTTGGTATGTGTGCGTGTGTGTGGTGTTTGGTGTATTGGTGCATTGCTGGCAGCCTTGCGTAGGGATTCGGCAACGAAGTAGGCAGGAAGGACAAGACGTGTATTTATGTATGTACATGGGTGTAATGTAGAGTGTAGATTAGCCTTTATGTCTTTTTGTGACGCATAAGTTGAAAGAGCGTGTTTGGCATAATCTTAATAAGGTTAAAGTTATATTTATTCACCTTGAAATGTGTAAGGATTGTATTGGAGTAGTAAGGAGTATATTGTTGCGGTTTTTGTGCATTTTGTTGAACGGGAGGGACTACACGATTGGTTATATGAAATCATAAGCATAAAAAATCTACTCAATGAAGTTAGTCACCAAAATTAAGCGTATTCTTTCAAAATTTCAAGGAAAGCCAAAATAGTTGAGTAAGGTAGAAGAACTCGAGAAAAGTAACGTTCGCCTAGTAAAAGAAATATTTTACGATTGTTATATGTGGCTCAAGCAGCTCACGACTTCCGTTCTTAAACCAAGTATCCTCTGGGTAGCCAAAAAACATCCGTTTGAAGGCGAGCTAAAGGGAGAAGGTGAAACATCCCCTTCCCAGGGCTGTGCGCTGAGTTTGGAACCGGCCACGTAAAAAACACCCCCAATGAAAAATTACTAATAGCCTCGGATGAGAGACCCCCTTTTGATGACGACCATGGCAAACGCATTAAGGATTACGATTTGAAGGCATGCAGTTGGAATGTTTGGTCTCTTAATTGGGAAGGTGACTCTGTTCAGCTGACATCACCGCCGTCCAGGAAGTGCGATGGCGTTTACTACAGCGGTCATATAAAGGAGCGCAAATTCGGTGTGGGATTCGTGGAGGGAGAGAGACTCCGTCGCCGAGTCCTCACATTCACCCCGGCGGATGAACGTCTAGTCCCAATTCGCATCAAAGCGAAGTTCTTCCGACGGAAGAGAAGAACGATGTGAACAAGGAAGGCTTCTATGTGCGCTTGGAACGCACCCATGAGAGCTGCCCCCGCCACGATGTCAAAATCTTTGGCACTACGGTCGGTAAATACAGCCTCCAGAATGAAACATCCCCAATTGGTTGAGGCTGATCGACTTCGCCGGACCCCGAAATATGGTTATTTGTAGTACTAGATTCCAGCATATGAAAAATCATCAAGCTACCTGGCTGTTTTTACTTTTACATATTAAAGTTTTTTTTTATTTATTTAATTTAAATTTATCAAAAATCAATTTATGTTGAAAACTTCCATTATACACAACATAACAACCTCATCTAGTTAAAAAATTTACCATAAGACAACTCAATCGAGCATAAACATTACTTCACATCCGCACTTCTTTAGATTTTATGCACTTTCATTAATTTTATTACTCGGTCGCCCTAATTTAACTGCTACTTAATGAGCACATGCATTGTCATTACGCCGTGAAGGATGTGGCAATGTGCAAATCACTTTACACTTCCGCCACCAAACAATCGGTGTTAGCAGCAGCCGGGCGTGGGACAAGCCGGCAGGCAAGACAAGTCGAAGGTCGACAGCCGGCCGGAGTCGGACAAAAGACAAGCCACACAACACTGATAAACATGTCATTCGCTTACATTTCCATTTTTTTTGCGCCAAGTTTATGCCTCCTCATTATTTCCTTGCCGCACTTTGTGCCTTTCACAGCGCACAACAACACTTATTCCGGCGCACTGATCAGCCGCACTCAAGCATAATTAGGACGAGAAAACGCCAACGAATCGGCGAATTAAAAATAAAAATTAAAAAAATTTAAGAATGAGAGCAAGATGTGAGAAGAACCGTCAAAAAGTGAACATAAAAAAGGAAGTGTAATAAATTTTGTAAATCTCATTAAAGGCTGCACACAAACCGAGGCAAATGTTGCGCACTTAACGAAACGACGTCGCTCATACGCCCCGTTGTGCCTTCTAAACGCGCAAGTCGTATACCTTTGCTGGTTTTGTGGCGCGGCAACAGCGTTGCGACCGACGAACGTAACGAGCAAACCGCATCGCACTTAGTGGAAAGTTTTCGTACAACAACATACAACAACAATCATAAATTTTTGCCCAAATATTTTGACTACAAACAAGCACACACACAGAATTACTGGCGGCGCAGCAAAGCAACAAACTCAAGCATCCTCCACAAAACATAACGGCGCGCAAATACCTACGCAAGACGCAAGTATTTAATGTGAGTGTGTGTGTGTGTAACATTTGAGCCGTGCCTGTGCCGTACAAATATTGGTGGCTCTGCGCCGGGCGTTAATTTAGCCATGGCAGAAGTTTGCCCAGCAACTCCTTTAGTTTATTTTCGTTTTCCTTTTCGCTCTGCACTTTTCGTGTTTCTTTGGAAAGGTCGAAAATTCACCAACTTTTACACGGCTAAAGTCTTGCAAGCGAAGCTGCTAATATAACGGCACATGCAGGTATCGTTTGTTTGGCCAGCGGAGCTGGGGAATTGCAGAGCACCTCGCACAAGTTTTCTGTATCAGCTGACGGCGCACAGCAGCGGCAAGGTATGCTAGAGTGTTGTTCCTGTTGCTGTTACCGGTTGGTAAAGGTGCAAAAAGTTTTGACTCTTGATTAATTATTGTTTTAATTAGAATGTGAATAAAGTAGCGTTTGCTTGCCGTTAAGTATGTGTTGTAAGGAATTTTTGCAAAATCACGTCTGAACTTTAAAATAGTTTTAAGGCATATAAATATGTGAATATGGAGAAAATGCGTGTTTGCTGACCGTCCCGCTTAAAAATTCAGTTTAAATTTAATTGAAAAAAGCTGAAACTACTTAGAACTCTGTTTTATATTGATGAAATGAGGAAAAATGTCTATAAAAAATGCAATGAATTATTTTCTTTTTAATATAAAATTTTTTTGAATCATATGTTAAACAAATCTATAGCATGGTTTTATATAGTCAGCTTGAGCAGCTTTAGATAGCGTCTATTCAAATACAAATCAAATGACTCCAGGTCGGTTAGTCTGCACTATTTTGTGAACTGCTCGATTCAGCTGAGGACCTGAAAATATTATACACAATACTCAAGAGCATTTTGACAATGGTTAAAATCCATGAATTAAAGATTGAATTGTTGGAGTATTTGAATCATAAAATTGTGTTTTTCTTATTAAACGACAAAACTTGTTCCTATCGATTTCTAACAAAAACAAACTGTCCATCGAAACACACATACATTACTTAACCTACTTATTTCACTCTGCATTGTATACTCCTGAAATCATGCGCTTGTACAATTGAGAGTAACAAAGTTTTGAAGACCTATTTTACAGTTACTTCGATAACTTATGCCTTAAAGATGTTAGATCTAAATTCACATTTACATTTACAAATTCAGCCTGAGTTCGTTATTAGGGAGCTACAGATTGTCTCGTTCATGGTAATAAGGTATGAGAAAAAATTCTATTTGGTTCCTGTACGAAAATATTAGCTGACGTCACTTTAGCGAGTGCTTGAAATCGATTATTTACTTTACATATATATCGAAAGTACATATACTTGAGAACATTCTCCGAAAATTTGATGTTGATCCGGCAAATAGTTTTGGAGGTAAAAGCGTATATTAGATTTTTTTTTTAATTTTTTGAGTTAGTGCAATAGGCTCCAAAATTTTAAATGCAGTTTGCGCGAAAGTCGGTTAAGAATATTAAGTGCTGAACCGATCGATTTGAAATTGTCACTTAAACTTCTTAGATATATTTGTCACGTATTGGTCAAGTAATAAAATCTTTGAAAAATAATTTCGATTTTTAAGCCATTTTAAAAAAGCTTTTTGGCACCATTTTAAAAATTTTGACTAGTCTTTCTATAATTATCTGCATTCATCTATTGTAATAATATTTTTTATGTTTTTGGATTTCAGATAATTTTAAGCTGAAAAATCTTCCACATCGCCAGACACCTTTTTTCGGAATTTTTTCTTGAAGTTCAGGTGCAGCATAATGGCAAACCGAAATTTCTCAAAACAAATTAACGTTTTTTAAAATACATTCAATTCTCTTGTTATGCATTATATCTTTTTTATTAGATGAATAAAATGCTTCTTAAAAAAAATACGAAAAAGAGTTTTTTCTTTTAAGCGGATTTAAATCGATAAAATTAGCTTTTCATTACTATTTCAGTATTCCTCCCTAGGTTTAATACATTTTATACTATTTTATATATATTTAATTTTGTTTATTTCAGCATCGTTTGCTTTTTAATTTAAAAAATTTCAAAAATGTTAGGAACGTATTGTTAAATATTTCGTATTTCACTTTTATTTTTCTGCTTTATTTCATTTGGCACATATTTGAAAAATAGGTCCAAAATATTATATACACAGTCGAGAATGAGTGGGTTGATAAACCACAATGACATATCTTATGTACAATTTTCCGCAAATTTTTAGGGTATGTGGTGTCTTAGCTGTCAAACTACTCCAATTTTC
This sequence comes from Bactrocera tryoni, assembly GCF_016617805.1. Classification (NCBI taxonomy): domain Eukaryota; kingdom Metazoa; phylum Arthropoda; class Insecta; order Diptera; family Tephritidae; genus Bactrocera; species Bactrocera tryoni. The sequence goes on from NC_052499.1 coordinate 57,654,103, forward strand.
TAAGGAGTAAACTTTTTGCATCCAACTAAAGGTTTGAGTGTAAAAATTTCGTAAAAAATATGAATTATTACTTCGGTTCTTTATTATGTTGTGTTTTTTGCTGCAGCTGCGTTAATCTGCTGTCAGATACTGACTTGTCTTAGCCTTAGCATTGTGTAATCTACTTTTGCTTTAAGAATAGCAAATTTATCTGCAATCGTTATTGGCAAAGAGCTCTTTAATGTATATATATACATCTCAGTGTCATAATGGCGCTTGGTTTTTGCATCGCTGCTGCCACATACCGCTACCACCGACGCATTACCGAGATGCTGATGTGGCTATTACTAATGCCTCATGATGACTTGTGTATTTATTTATTTATTTTTTTTCTTCTTCTTATTGTTATTGCTTTTTATAATATACATATGTATATAATATATAACAACACTTTTCGAAGAAAACGCCATAAATTTTCATATATCCTGCCAAAAGGCGAGACGGCGACAAGAAAGTTAAATCAACAAGGTGGCTGAGGCACAAAACGGATGTGACTCATTTGTGTGATGCGCGCGCGTGGCATTATAAGGATGAATAACCACAGTCGAGTAACGAATCACGTACGCATAGCGGCAAAATAAAGCAGAAAAAAAAACAAAAAAGAGAAGAAATAATAAGCAAATGTGAATGCAAAAAAATAAAAAATGAAGGGAAGGACAAAAAACGTTAAAGAAAATGAGCAAAGGATATTAGAAAATTCTTAGCTATAAAGATTGTGGTCTCGAGACAAAGCATTGGCAGGCATACTGAGTAATGACAAGGTGTATCGAGCAGCGCGCCGTTTAACAGACATTTATATATGTGTGTGTAGGTGTGCATGCATATGAAGGAACGTGATATTTTGATGGGCTAATAAAATTTGTTTAACTCCGACGTGGATAAAAGCGCTTGGCAGAGTTAGTAGTTAGTCTGTGGCACATATGTATATTACTTATACATATATACGAATATGGTATTGTAAATGTTTACATATGGATGAATATTTATTATAAATATGTATATGTTACAGTGAAACATTGAAACATTGAACTAATCAGGAATAATACCAGTTAACAACTAGAATTTCCTAGTTCAAATCGAACAACTCAGTAGCACAACAGAATTTTATATTTTTCGTTGATTTAGAAAAAAACATAAGTATAACAGTATATTTTGTGTAATAAATTATGAATGGGTTGAAATTTTTCAAAATTAATTTGTTTCTGTGTATGAATGAAACAAGTCACTTATGATCTGTATGTGCCTGGTGCATTTTTCATCAGAAACTGACATTACAAGTCGCTTAAATGAAAAAGACAGCCAACGGACTAGTTGGACCTGTTCTACATACTAGTTATAAATTTCACTAGTTCGCAACTAGTTGATGACATTGTAAAACGCATGCTTTAGCTATATGATCCATCATTCTCAGTAAAATAAGTAATTGCTGGCACTGAATTGCTTCAATTTATTTGTTTTACTCTTTCATCACTGTGGAAAATTTTATGGAAATTTAAATGTTTCTTATTTGATAAAGGGTATATAATATTTTCTGTGGCTTTTGGTCTATAAAAAGAATATAACTTAACGCAACACGTGTTAGAATTTAAAGAAATTCGCGGCGCCAGCAAACCGACTGCTGCCTATAAGAGTGGTCGCACATTCTTTGACTTTATTATTATGAAATTCATTGAAATACACTTCAGAAAGTTTTCATAAATAAAACTTCTTCAATATGAATAAATTCAAAGTGCATTGAGTTATTGTAGGCCATTTATAAACATATATATAATATAATAGAGTGGGTAAAAAAAGCTAGTATTTTTTTTCACATGGTACTTGAAAAATAAAATTATTTATTAGATAGAAAAATTCATATCTAGCTTGATTCATATCTCACTTGAAAAAATATTTCCTTTTTTTTGGTTACGGTTGTTGCTCGATGGTATTCATTGCATGTTTGGCTTTAAATTCGGCCACAATATTGGCTCGTTGCAATGGTGCATTATCTTAGGGTCAAATCCATGAATTGTTCTTCCACAATCCTGGCCCTTTTCGCAGCATGTTCTCACGTAAACGCTTCAATACGGCTTCCATATTGACCGTCTGAACCTCCGGAACAAATTCATGATGCACCATACCACGAATATTCCCTTCATGGGATCGGAATTCGCACGATCAAGTATGTTCAAGGAGATCTGTTTACGGTACTCTTTTTGAAAAACATTCAGCTTTATCGGGTCGAGTCGAGTAAAACGCGTTTCATACGCAAAATATCAACCAAAATAATTCGAACACTCGCAAGAGATTGTCTGAAGATTTTCACGCACCATATCCTACACTTTGTTAATATTTTTATCAGTCGAAGAGGTCAAAGGTCGTCCACGATACCTCGACCTTCTTTGAAGGCTTTGTATCGCCCGTAGCCATGTGTTTTTGATAAAACTGAATCAGAGTAAGCCTTGTCCACAAAATATTTTGTAAGAGAGTAACAAAAGAATACTAAACTCAATCAAACTTGTACGAGTAGTATTTTCTTATTTTCGAATAATCTTCACTGAGCTCGGAAAATATAGAAGAGCTTGACTTTTTCTATATAGCGCGTCTTCTTTTGATGTTCGTTTACGGCTATTATTATTTACTATCGCAAATTTCTAATATTTTACATTAATATTTTTGAAGTTGAAGAAATTAAGGATTTTTATTTGTGTATTACCACACTTAGAAGGTACTCTCTGATACTCGTATCTTAGAAAAACGGATCCATATTTTATCAGATGTATAAACCATGCACTAAGCTTCTACTAGTTTTTTCTACTAAAAGTAAAATAGTGCACAGATATATACCAATAATGATAAAATAGATTCTATCTTACTTGGATATATAATACTATTCACAAAAATCATAGAAAAACTAAAAATAACATGGCAAACAAAGCAGAAAAATAAGAAAAATCGTTAACTTCGGCTGCACCGAGGCTATAATACCCTTCATAAGTACATAAGATTCCTTCCAAGAACTTTAATCGGTCAGTTTATATGGCAGCTATTTGCTATATTGACTTGTTCTGAACAATTTCCGAGAAATAACACCATTGTCTTGGATAGTAACTCGTGCTAAATTTGCTGAAGATATCTTGTCAAATGTGAAAGCTTTCCATTCTAGCACTTTATTCCGATTGTTCAGTTTGTATGGCAGCTATATGATACAGTAATCCGATATTGACCGTTCCGATAAATGAGTAACTTCTTGGTTTGATGAGCGGATGGAAAATTTCAGATCGATATCTCAAAAATTGAGTGACTAGTTCGCATATACATCGATGGACGGACAGGCAGTTGGATATGGCTAAATCGACACAGCTCGTTTCGTTCATTATATGCTGTTCAGGGTATAAATACTATATAAGAATATTAAATACGCAGCATACGTGATAGAATTTTGCGAGAAGATAGCAATATATACTCGCAGATAGCAAAAAAAGCCCAACAACAACAACATCAACAACAAAAAACAGATAACAACTATACAGAGATTAGCAAGGAAGAGCACTGGCCATCGGGACAGCGAAATAAATCAAATGGAGTGATGTTATTATCTTTGTCTGTTTGAAAAATGACATAAGTGAGAATTTACAAAAAAAATGGTAAGAATCAGATTGTTTTATGCTATTGTATTTCTTGCGCCCTCAAATGTATACAAATTTATCATGCGAGGCACAAAGGCATCTGGAAGTAAATGTACATAGTTTCTACTACACACAAGTAAATAACTATGTTCATATGTATATAAAATATATATATTATAAGTGTATATGAGCCGTAGTGACTCGTGTTTGGGTTGACTTTTGACTTCATTGCTTGTGGGAGAGAAATTTATGATTTTATTTATTTGTAAAAGATAAATTGCTCCACTTAAGTTACATTTCCGCCCTTAGTTGGCATATTTTACGAGTAGTTGCGTCAATAAGTTAAGGTTTTTGGTTTTGTAGACTAGATAAAAAGCACATTTGTATGAGAGAATCATGGTTAGACACATAGGTTGAGGTAATCAAAACTAATTGATTTGAAACTAGGAGGCTTTTTGACAATTTGTCATTTTTATACCTTGTTAAGGGTACATTTTGTGTATGAAGGGAATTAATGTATTTTCGGTTGTATTTGACCGTTATTATACATTACTTAAAGGTAGAATTTTGGAGTGTTAATTATTTGTAGCCCTCATATTGAAAGCATTTATCATGAGTATCAGCGCACTTTTACAACATATGCCTACATAAAAAGCATAAGGTGAAAGCCTTAAAAGTCCCTGGCTCAACATAGTAAAATACTAACTTTTTCAAGGTAATCAATAAGAATTATTCTATGGGTATCCCGAAACGCAGACGCCATAACCTTGCAAGCTGACTGTTGCGTTTTCCACGCTTTGGAGCGAGCTCATCGTGTGCAGCTCACTCGGATGACTATCGACTGGATTTCGAAGTGAAATGATGGAGCCTTGTTTCATCCATTTTCACATATCGACGCAAAAACTCGGGTTAATTACGTTTAAACGTCGCCAAACATTCTTTCGAATCATCAACTCGTCACTGTTTTTGATTAAAAGTGAGATTGCGCCCCACCCACTATGCAAAGAGCTTTCTCATACCTAAATATTCGTGAATGATATGATGTATAGTGTACACTCTCACTTTACGGCTATCCAAAATTATTTGGTGGACTTTTTGGATGTTTTCGTCGGTAACAACCTCTTTCGGAGGTCCACTGCGTTCGGCGTCTTCGGTGCTCACCTCACCACGTCTAAACTTAGCATACCAATACTTGTTGCTTGACTTTGCAGGGGCAGTGTCCGGATACTCGTCATTAAGCCAAGTTTTTGCTTCGACTGTATTTTTCCTTTCCAAAAGCAATATTTTATCAATATGCGAAATTCTTTTTATACATTTTTTTCACAATAACAAAGTTGCTTCACTCAAAATTATATAATTCACAAACTAACGGGTTTTTCAATAGGGACAACAAACCACGCCTTATTTTTTTCTCTTTTTCACATTTCTCTTCAGTAAGCTTTGCCATTTAATCATGGAAAGATATATGATCCAATAAATAATCAAAATTTTTAAAATTTACTATCGAAATCCGGAGTCAGTGGCCTCAACTTTAAGAGCAGGTTTTTGAATAAGAGCGCTACAGAAGTTTAAAAAAAAAAACACACGGTTTAGTATATAAGTGCAATAATCTCTATTCCTGTGAAAGTATTTCTCGATCTCTTTGCATGGCCGCTGTATGTTAGACCGGTTACTTTTCAATTGACTTGTCTTTGAATATTTGAGATAGTTCAGTTCAATATATAAGAACTATACTGAGGGTTGGGAACACAGTGTTTCGATGGAAGGTTCATCTACACATATTATTAAATTCATCAATTAGGGATTTTCTCATATACATAAATCTCTAAATAATCAAGAATATTTTATCACTCTGCTGAAAATGCCTAGAAAATTTCAACACATAGTCTAAAAGTTTAATAGTTAAATTTATATATGATCTCCCTGCTTGACTGTACTTATTTTGCGTGGCAATGAGTGCATTTTCCAACCATTTCAATACATTAACGACAAACACAGAGCATAAAAGTATAATAAATATAATAAAACTTCGGCATGAATATTCGTAGTTCTGACAAGCTACATACAAGGTCACTTTTACAACCGCAGTGTAATCAAATTTGATTTAATCCAATTGAAGCATTTGATTTTTCTGCGAAGCGTACAGTTCTACATAGAAAGGTATGGAGTATAGCACAAAAAAAGTCAACAAAATATAACGAAATTAAACGCAAACTGCACTTGATTACACACAACAATAACAACAAACTATATTAACTAGGTAACTAGATAAGCGAGAGCAAATTAAATTTAAAGCATTCAGCGCCATTTAAATGACTTTAGTTGGAAAAAAAATTGTTTATAAAAATGAATGTAGAAACTATAAAAAGCGCCATCACTCATCATTGCTAAGCCGTTTTTCTATTTACGCGCTTGTTTTTTGCATGTTCGGCTCACACTGGCTACTTCCCGGTACTCGCTGCCTACTCTGTTTGCATGGATGAATAAAAGCCGCAATGATTTATCATTTTTGCTCATTTCATTGACGGCGGCAGTGGAAAAAAAGGAAAATAAAGTCGAAAACGCCCACTACATAAGCGTTGCCCACCCGCGCCCGCGACTGCTGCTCATCAAAGCAGATATTATACATATTTGCCATGCCGACGGAAAATCATCAAGCGCGAGGCGAGTGCGTGCTGCGTGCAAGCTGAATGTGCGGCTAAGCGCTTAGAAAGTGGTCGGCGAAGTAGCGAATGTGGGTGGTAAACCGTAGAGCCTGCAGTGTTGACGTTAGCGCCCACACAAACACACCCACATACACATTTATTTGCACACACACACATACCCACTCACATGGATAGACCTACCGAAAACAAGTTGATGATTATGATAATGTTGACGCTTCAACTGGTATTCGACAATGCGCGTTGCTAACGGACCGTTGAAAGGCGTCGCGCAAGTGGGCGTTGGCGGTGCTGAGGGGGAGGGGCATTGTCAGTTATTACTGACAATATTGCATTGCTGTCTGGTGTGTCACCATGGAAATACCCTAAGTATTCAGTGACGCGCGTTATGAGGAACATTTCTAAAATACAAAAACAAAAATAAAGAAATCCAACTAACGGCAGTTGAACAAAATCAACCGCACACCAACAAAAATATCGCAAATAAGCTCGTGTTTGTTTGTATGTGTGTGTGTGGGTGTGTTTTCGTTCTTGAGCGTTCTTGCCTCAAGTAAATCTCGTCATAATTGAGATGCTTAAGTCGTTAATCTCTAAAAGCGGAAATAAGATTGCAGGCTACAATTTCTATGACAAGAGGGGAAATCAGCGCGCATGATGAATTGAAAATGGCAATGCCGCGAGCATTCGCATAAGTATAAAATATGTGGGGGAAATGTTGCAATACGCCATTCTTTCAAGTGAAGTGCTACTGCTACCTCGCGGGGAAGTCTCCAGTTGGCAGTTATACCGTCATTTAATTGTATGAAATCGTAATGAATTTTCATTTGCATTCTTTTGTTGACTAATTCTTTGCAATTATTTTTAAACAGTAGGAGAGGGATTTTTGCGAGAAAAGTAAGAAGAAGACTAGCTAGAAGTGGTTGATAATGAGTTTACATAGCCTTTTTTAAAGCGACAGGTCTTCAAGGTTAGTGTTTGAAAATAATTCTGACACGGTAGAGATTAACATGAAACAGGTGAGAAAAGGCTAAGTTCGTCATCATTTTAACGAAAAGCAACTTGGAACTTGCAAGCATCAAACTCTGCGAAAAATTAGCTTGCTTAATCTATACTAACCTAAGCTAGTTCGAGAATCGTTGTAAAATAAGATATTTAAAAAACTTTATAAGACAAAATAATTTAACAATATGGAGCATATATAATAAGGGGTGCCACGTGACAGTTTTGTCGAGCGATCAGCTTGCCGTCATACAGAAAAAATTAAAATATCGAGTACCAGAAATTACAGCGGTATCTGTTACAGCTTTTTCGAACACCATGATCGTGTATGAATATTGTAGATATAACTAAATTTTCGAATGATGCTTCGAAGCTACACCAATGGTTTGAAGGGATGACATACTATTTGAATTTCACGTTAATGGGAAGTTCAGGGTTTCTGCCCGTTTTAGATTACATTACAGAAAGTTTTGTCAACAAAATGACAATGAACTCAATGGAGGCTGAAAATACTAATTAACAAAGTATGGCCCATAATTATTATTAGGTTGGTTAAACGGACATTGAGAAGTAAAGTCATCTTTCGACGAACAAAAAACAAATTCTACAAGCCAATCATCTTCCCCGTCCTGCTATATGGTGCAGAGGCATGGACGATGACAACATCTGATGAGTCGACGTTAAGAGTTTTCGTGAGAAAGGTTCTGCGGAAGATTTGGGGTTCTTTGCGCATTGGTAATGGCGAATACAGCAGTCGATGGAACGATGAGCTGTACGAGATATACGAGATTGTCATATAATGGTTCGGCGAATTAAGAGACAGCGGCTACGTTGGCTTGGTCATGTCGTCCGAATAGATGAAAACCAGGCCTGAGAGTATTTGACGCAGTACCTGTCGGGGGAGGCAGAGGAAGGAGAAGACCTCCCCTCCGTTGAAAAGACCAGGTGGAGAAAGACCTGGCTACACTTGGAATCTTCAATTGGCGGCACTTTGCCAAAAGAAGAAACGACTGGTGTGCTGTTGTAAACTCGACTATAACTGTGTAAGCCAATAAAGATGTCGAAGGAGCGGAAATCAATAGTCTCAAATTATTGTGGAAGTTCTGTATTCAATATTATAGAGTATCTGATTCCCTTCGTTTGCAAATATATAGGGCATGAAGCGTCTAAATATAGGATCCTTAAGCAGGTCTCAATTGATAAGGTAGGATTAAAAATCAATTGCCTGTGATATTCTCTTTAACTTGCGATTACTATGGTTTCACAGGGTGTCGAAAATTTCCCGATTCAGGAGGCAATGTTGGAGAGATAGATATGATTTCAGTGTTTGCAAGGGGTTATGCTATGAGGGATATAAAGGCTGACTAAAGCGCACTATTAGATGGAAATGTAGTCATTAACGGTATGATATGCCTGAGTAAATATTAGATCCCAAGCGAAGTCTTGCTCAGTAACGTATACGTGCGGATTCTTACAAATACCTCTGATATTCTGTTTGGTAGGGAGCTTTCGGAAATGCAGAGCTTGTGGCTTTATAAAAGCTAACTTTTATTATTATATAAAAAACGTTTGGAGGAAAAGAGGAGAGAATGCAATTCTTTTAATTTTTTGGCTTAGTTTCTTAGTTTCTTAGAAAATATTTTCGGCTTAACAAAAGCTCAAAATTATTCGTTCCTTCATAAAGTAATATCTTTTGATGACAACAACTGACCATATCGAATTTTTTCGCTAAAAGCTTCACACTTAACCGCTTAACCGTTATGTACTGGAATCGCCGATATGGCAAGGGTTGTGTGTAAAAATACTTCTTAAATCGGAATCACTATCCAAGGGGTAAAAATACAACTCAAGCAAGCCGAAAATTTATGTGATGTGTACGGAGATGTGTTGAACAATGGCCAATGCCAAAATCGGTTCCTGGATAGACTCGTGAAGCCGTTTGGGAGCCTCTTGGAAGGTCGATAGTCACCAATAAAAGGTTATTGCTGTGGTGGGATTTCAAGGAGTCGTTAACTTTGAGATTTTAATCGACAATACCCACGATTAATGCTGAAGGGTATTGTGATCAGCTGGACAAATTGAGTGATGCACTCAAGCACATGATGCCAAAGTTGATCAATGGAAAAGTTGAAGTGTTCCACACTCGCATTATCCTGCGAGATCTCATAGCAGTTTGTCGACTCGCCAAAAGTTTTTGCAGCTTGAATGGGATGTGCTAACACATCTACTAAATTCTCCAAAGTTGGCATCTGCGTACTATTGCTTGTACCAGAAAATTCCAAAATTTTTTTAATGAGAGCACTTTCATTACAAATCAGGATGCCAAAAACTACTTGGACCAGTTGTATGCCTGCAAAGATCAACAATTTTCTAAGCGTGGAATCAATCTCTTGCTCAAAATATGGCAAAAGGTATTGGATCAGAATGGAGGATATACAAGTATATTATCAAAAAATATTTGATGCAATAAAAAATCTTGTTTAAATTGCACTAAAAAACGTAGTTACTTAGTGAACGACCAATACTTGAAATAATACTCATCTGATAAATATTGCATAAGTTATACTTAAAGCAGAGTATAATCTTGTAGAATAAATATTTCCAAATTCCATGCTTTTTCTTATTTTTAACTTTAATTTGGTTAACTTGTAGTCGATGTCAGCGGAAGATAAAAGGAACGTGAAAGAGTAACTACAAGCGAGACTTTACAAAGTACAAACATAAATTACACTCAATTTTAATAACAGTTAAAACTTGGCTACACGCTGCAAAATTGCTAAAAGCGAAAAATAAGATAAAAAGCGAGCCAGAAATTGCTATTGGCAAACTTTGACGCCGAAATGAGCAATCGACATTTCGCTCGCGCGCCAGCCAGCAATGCACTTGTGTAAACTTAACATTCTGCTTTAATTAAAGCGCTAATTGCCGCTGGAAGCAAAGCAAAGCGGCAAAAGCATCATTGACATCGACTGCAACACGCAAATTGCCGCACTTGCACGCATACATGCATACATATGTACATACAAGTTTATATAAAGTTTTGCGTCACAAGGACTAACAGAGAAAGGCAAACGATTGTAATTGACCACGAAATTCTGTGCGTGTGTGCGTGCCTCAGTATGTCTGAGATAGAGTTAAACGGAATGCAAAAGAGCATAAGAGAGGAGCTTGTCACTACGTAAACCAGCTTATTTGGTATATTGCTAGAAATGTATGGAAATGTACAGTGATGAATACTAATATATGTACAAGTCATGTATTTTGCAGTAAATTACTACATTGAAAAACAATTCAGGAAACCAAAAAGTAATGTAACCCTACGTTTTCTTTCTAAAGAAAGGACAAAAAAAAGGAAACTAGTTGAAGGAAAAAGCAAGAATTAATAAAATTTTTAATTTTGAGCAATAATAATAACCATGGAGGGTGGAGCATTTCAGAAAAGCAATATTTTTAATAAAAAAATACATCGCCGCTAGATGGCGCAACTATCGCAAGGTATCACACTATCATATAATACATTCTTGTAGACGGCTACTGTCGAGCCCGACTCTGGGGTTCTCTTGATCATGTTTGGAAGCATGTATATTTTAGAAATTTGGAAAAAGATGTTTGTCGCAGATTCAATTCTTATTTTTGGAAGCAATATGATTCAGTGAAGACAAAACGCGTTTGAAAGTGCTTTAAACGTTCACCCTTCTTTTGCGATATTAATTTGTGACATAATGAGCACTGAAAGCGACAACGACAGACTTTAAGTTGACAAAATCGCATAATCACGTACTGGCAGACCGCCGATTGAAGGTGCGTAAGAGCACTCAGATTGAATTGTCAAAAGACCGCTTGGCTCATGTTTTACCCGAAATATCGGGCATAAGAAAGATGTCGGGGCGATTGATATCTTGTCTTCTCACTCTGACCAACAAACCGCTGCTGTGAGACTACTTCGCAGCCGTGTTTGACGTTGTTTAAGCGAAATCCGAAGGAGTTACTGCGACCGCTACATAAAAATATGAAAACATGGATGCGCTGGACTACACCAAAGACCAATGAACAGCTGACTTCATTCCGCGAACTTGCTTCGGAGTGTTCTAATGCCAGAAGGTTGGAAGTGTGATGAGCAACGATATCTATAATTCACAAGGTTTGGTCTGCATCGAGTACCTGGAGAACGTGATAATTATATTTACAGACAGCTTAAAGACGTGGGAGCATCGCTGGGTCAACCAGCAATTTTTTCCAAAAGTCTCTTTTTTTTTGTAGGTTAAATATTTATGGGACTGTCTTATTTTTTTATTTTTTCATTTCGTTTACGTAATCTAAAAGTTATAGTTTCTATTAAATTTTAAAAAGCTTTGTGGAAACCCCCGAAATTTGTTTTCCATATTTCTATGACCAATACTGTGTGAACATCAAAATGTTAAACATGAAATATATTTGCAAAAGCAAGTGCACACGCATGTTGCTTGCTTTGACATTTATCCATTCATGCCCGTGTAATCTCCCTCCTCCGCAGTTTGTGCTAATTTCGTGTGACATTGCCAGTCTCTAAACGAAAATGGGCAAAAGCTTCAATGAAAGTATAATAAGCTTAGTACGCATACACTTACATATGTTTGTTGGTATGTGATTGCATAAATACATATATGTATGTATGTATGCGCACACACACTCGCCGCTGCTTCCGAGTCTAACAGGTTACCTGATTGCAGGTGAAGAGATTGCAGCGATGTTTGCTCTGTGTGACTTCGCTCTATTTACACGCGCAAAATCATAAACTAACGAACTAAATGCTCTCATGTTTACTATTTCTTTACGCTGTTGTTGTTGTGTCAGTTATAGTTGTCTTATTAAGTATGTAGTTAGCACGTGCTAAATTAAGAGCAACTTGTCTTTTTTCTTCTCTGAATAAACAGCTGATGCCACGCATTTATGAAAGGTAAATACGTGAGCTACACAGCCACAGGCGCACACATGCAAGCGAACTCATTAGAGCGACATTATTTGTGTTGTTTTTTAGAGTAACATTGTCGCTGGTTAATTACCAACATAATTACTACTATTTAGTGTATAAAAGAACCGGAGGGCATGGTCTAAATTTACATTTTGTGTCATAACTTTAGGTTCGTTGTGAAATTAAAAGGTAAAATTGGTATAATAAATGGACAAAATTTTTTATTTGCTTAAAATATTGTTCAATTTTCAGAATATTACATAATAGAAAATTAGAAATTTGTTTTCAAAAATTAATTAAACATAATGTTACTTGAACTTTTAATTTTGCAATAAGAAAATAGTCAGGTAAGTAGAATAGTTTCGAACCGAAGGGTGCCGGCAGAGTTAAAGCTTAAAGCCGAGCCAAACGCATTCATTCATACTGACCTTTCTTTACATGGGATTTATTGGATATTGCAAGACGATTGCAAGACAGTGAATATACATATTTACTTTAACTTCACGCATTCTTACTTTATAATTGCGCTTTTCAAAATACTTGATCTCATCTAGTTGTTGATGAATTAAGCTATGGCATGATTCCATATACAAATGGCTGAGAGAAGAAAAAAAAGCAAGAATACAGAGTTGAGTTCATTCGACAAAAGCCACCAAATGCGCCCAAAAACACAACAGTCGGCTGGCATTATTTTAGTCACTATTTATTTTTCCTTTGGCATCTCAAATAATTATATGTATCGACGATTTCGAACATGGTAAAACAATCTAACGAATATTGTGCTTTATTGGAACGATTGAAGGTCGAGATAAATGCAAGTTCAAATTAATAGTACGACAATATATAGATATTGTTCTTTTGAGCTCGTTATTTAGAAGCAGTGTAATTTTCTAGTGAAAGTAAAAGGAAGGAGTTTAGCCCATGAAGCAGTCTTAAGTGATATACCATATGAAATAAAAGAGGAAAAAATGGGTTAACATCACAAAAAACATTGAGTATTTTCAAATGCTTTAAATTCATTTCCTTTATCGTTGCATCAATTATGTATGAGCTCTTGTACCCAGTTAATAATATTATGTACATTTTGCATTGTACTAATAACAAATTTAACGCTTTAATTTGATAAAAGCGGTTTCATGCCCGCTGGCTTGCATTTATTAGCATTAAATTATACTTTAAAAGCACATTGTAGCTGCCGCATCAGATGGCATTTCGAGTGGAAGAAATTTTTTACTTATCAGCCAAAATGTAGCATAAAAAATTTGCCAAAAAGAAACGAAAATTAAAAGAAAAATAATATTAAAAAAAGAAAGGATGTTATTTTCCACTGCATGGCAGCAATAATACCCTTCACAGTTCATTTTTTATAGGAAATACATACATATGCAACAGAAAAATATTCTTTCTAGTCAAGTTGTTTGATTAAAGCAACCTTCGAGACGAATTAGAGTTACTTAATAAAGAAAAAAAAAAATGATTTTTATGTTGATATTTTCCTTGATTCCGATTGACCAGTCTGAATGGCAGCTATATGCTATAATGATGAGATCTCAAAAATTTGTTCGAAGATTATAGTATTGACTTCGGCAATACTCAATGGCGAATTTCGTGAAGTATTTTCTCCAATAATCAAATTTGCCATACAAGGAATTGAATTGGATCGATGAGTTTGTGTGCCAGCGTTCTCCTACAGTGGTCTGATATCGGAGGTTCCGACAAATAAGCAACTTTTTGGGACGTGAGCAAATTTCAGATCGATATCTCAAAAACTGAGAGAGTCATTCGCAATTAACAGAAAGAGTTTAGGACATGTGTAAATCGACTCGACTCGTCATGCTGATCATTTATACAAATATATTTTTTAGGGTTTTCTTATTTTCATTTCTGGATATTACAAACTTTGTGGCAAACTTAGTAAATCCTGTTTAAGGTATAAGAACACATACTAACAGGCACTTCCTTAACGTCTGATGCTCATGAAATATATTACGCGAAGGAGGCGAGACGCTCGGTACATCCGTACGAAAGTAAGTTTGCTGACACAAATAAGGACATTGTCTGTAAAAATTTACAAAGTACTAAATGTACAAGTATGCATGTGCAAGTAAGTAGCAATATATTGCACAAATTACACACGCACATGCACATACACGGTATTAATAGTAAGAATTTTTAATTTACTTTTGTGCTTGTAGCCATTTTTCCGCTGCAAAAGCAACAGAGTAATGAAACAAGTAAGGAAGAGCTAAGTTCCCGCGTAACCGAATATTTTATACTCCTGCAACCTCGTAGAATCAGAGACCGAGAAATTTTTTCAAGAAAATGTGGAAGTCGGGGGTAGTATTGACAAGGTTTTATTTATTTTTGCCAGTAACATACTTAAAAAAAATGTTCTCTGAGTTTCATTAAGGTACCTCACATACAATCACCAATCATATGGAGGAAAGTCAGTCAGATGTCCGCAAATTCCGGGTTTAAAATCATCCGGAAGTTCGAAAATCTTTATCTTTGTGTTAGGTATACGGGGGCTTAGGAAAGTATTTTACCGATTCAACCCATTTTAATAAACAGAGATATTATTACCAGAAGAGGGTTTTCTTTGAATTTTAATTGCAGATCTCATACATTGACCGATATTTTCGGTCAAAAGGTAACTGTAGATACTGGAGTATAGATTTCCGGGTGCTTGAGAAGTTGGTTCGACTTGGACAGCTGTTTGACAGCTGATTTGTAGACTAGAATGTGAAAGAATCAAGTTGAATTTAAAATGCTATATGAGAAGTAGGCATGGAGGCAGTCCGTTTTCATTCATTTTAGTACTGTGATACAATAATGTGACTGAATGCCACGTACCATGTTTAGGCGAAATCGGTCGGTCGGGTTCCGGGATATTTGCCGATTTCAACCAGTTTTACAGGACCGGTAGGGGTGCTAAATGGAATCATCCTGAGTGAATTTGGCTATTGTAGCTTTAGTGGCCTAGGATACATGTGCATTAAACCTATTAGAGGGCGGAGTAACGTCCACTTTTCCAAAAATTTTAGTCCACATGTGCCCCTTGCAATTTTTTTAATCTTATTTAAGTGCTTAGTTATGGCACTTTATACGATTGGCGATTTGTGGGCGTGGTAGTGGTCCGATTACGCCCATCTACGAACTTCGCATTACTTCTTTGCCAGTGAATGCGCAGACCTAGTTCCATGAAGATATCTCAATTTTTACTCAAGTTACAGCTTGCACGGACGGACGGACAACAACCAGGCACCCGGATTTCAAGTTTTCTCGTGTTTCTGATCATTTATATATACAAAACCCCACATCTATCCCGCTTAGTTTTAGGTGGTACCTACAACTGTTAGGTGAACAAAACTATTATACTCTGTAGCAACATGTTGCAACAGTATAAAAACGAACGAGAGGGCCAACAAGCGCTTACACACACATAGATACAAGGGTACATATACATAAGTGTGTATGCGCGATGCATATCTTGAATTTTATTCATTTTCCGCTACCAACCTTACGGCAATGGCAATGCTGTGGAAGCAGAGCTGGAAAGAAAACAAAAGCTCTTAGCGACCGTGAAGGAAGTGACGCTGGTGAGCATAAGAAAGGCAGCAACCAAAGAGCAAGAACAATATATACACAGATGCATGTAAGCTCCGAGAAATGCAACGGCGTATATTTTTCACACACACACACACACACACACACAAAGGCAAAGAAACCGCAATCTAGCATTCGCGTCGACACAATGCAACCGGATTAATTTTGGTGCGTGTGTTTGCTTTTGTTGCTCTTCTGTTTGTTTGCTTGTTTGTACGTCGTTAATGCAGTTGAGCGGAATGTGCAAAGTTGGTAACTAACGAAGATGCAATCGCTAAGCGCAATGACAGCGCGAAGTTGCCTGTTAATGGATGGCGGTCGGTGGCTGCCGCTTCGCGGTTGCTGTTGGCGTGACAGCGTGGCTGCATGCGGGGGCGTGGTGGCAAGTGCAACAAGCATTTAAATCTAATTTTATTTGTTCATTTCTTGCGGCAGACAGGCAACTCTTGAGCGCGTTCCTCATTTTCTGGTGATTAAGAATTTCCATCGTAAAACCCGCGTACTTGGCAAGCAACCGCAAATTGCAAGAGTCTATTAAATTGAGCAACTAAAGCGCAGCAACGTCGAGAATAAAGAATGCAAAGCCAATTGTTTCGGGGCAAGTAAAACTGGTAGATAGCTAAAATTAAAAACGACGCTTGACAGAACTTAAGGAAAGTTGTGGGACCGAAGATGAGAGGAGTGGTTATACATTAAATTTAAAGTTTGCTGCTGATAACGGCATTTGTTGCAAACGATGTGTATATGAGAGTAGAAATATGTTTGTATATGTATATGTATCTACATATATGAATATTACTTTCTTGAAATTGGTTAATAGTAACCTGCTTACATAGATAGATAGAAAATAATTGCGGTTTTGCGCTGCGACCTATGGTCTATTGTGCTTTCTGCTATATTACAAATAGTCACAAAGATCCAGCACTGTGCATAATTCCAGGAGCTTGCGGGACGCGATTAAGGTGATGTGATCCCTGTCGACGCAGATCGTAGGGCCTTAAGCCTGCTTCTACAAATTACTTGGCAATCTAGAATTAGGTGTTCTGAAGTTTTCTGTACCATGTCGCAAATGGCCATGTTGAACAAGTGTTTCTTGAGCATGGAGTGCCCATTATAGAGTGCAACAAGGGGAGGGAATTTGTCTCGGGGGAATTTGATCATATCTCTAAACCAGCTTGGTGTGGCTCATTCTTGTTGCCTGCTGCTAGCGCCGTTCTGTCCTCAATGAGGAACAACCCCTTTATGGTGTGTGGTCCCACCACGGTCCATCATTCTGGAAGACGTCGCAAAGCGGTCGAGTTCGTCACCGAGCTCATTGTCGGCTACCTTTTTATGCCCCAGCACCTAGATCAGATGTACACGGTTGCAAACTGATATGATGGAGATTGATTTCTGCACACTAACTTGTTGCAGAGACTTCTGCGTGAAAGATGCTCGGAAAACATTCTATTGATATGGATAGTTTGGTATGCGGTCCGGTGTTTTCGAGCCGTCAGTATACCACTGGATAGTGCTATTTCGCAGTAGTAGGTCGAGCGTGGAATCACTCTACATTTCCTAACTGTCGAGAGTAACGCTCAACTTCCTTGTGAAGCTTACCCTCTTTGTAACGCTGTCTCTCGGAAGAAGGACCAGAGTCGTGTCTGCCCCCAAGGCTTTGATTTGTTGAAACGACATTATCTTCCCTTTGCCTCTTGCTTGATTACTAGATGCAGCGGTGTGAGCTCCAGCATGCTTACATCATTTCCTTGAGCTGACTTTGTTATTATTGGAGATATAGTATAGGGTAATTAGCTTATTCAACTAATGAAGATTAGGAGATGGTTTGGATCGAAATATCCATACTATAAAATAATTTGGTTTTCAACGGGCAGTTTACATGTCAGCTATATGTTAAAGTTGTCTGATCAGAGCAGTTTGTTCGGATATTGTAGCGTTGCCTTGTGAAATAATCCGAGCTAAATTTCGTGAAGATATCTCGTCATATAAAAAAGCTTTTCATGCATCGTTCATTTTGTATGTTTGTGCTATATGCTATAGAGAGCCGATCTGAAAAGTTTCTTCGGAGATTGTACCCATGCCAATATTCTTCAAGATATCTCAAATATCAACAAATGGAAAAGGTTTCCATAGAAGAACTGGATATCGACATTACCAACAGCAATAGATTTATGATTTGATTATGGAAGTAGTAAGAGAGTTCAGTAGAAAATATAAAACAATTTAGTACATAGGAATGTCACCACCGCTAATGCAAGCACTATTATTAGGCCAAGCCATAAACGCCAATAACAAATTGCGATCGTAAGTGTCAAGACAAAATTGTTTTCAATAAACAAAATTGGCTCTCGCTCTCGGTGCATATATGTAAGTCCAAAGAGTATGTAATAAGCATAGATATATTCAAATAAATATATGTCTGTATGTAAGCATGCCCGCGAAGTTAAGTGGCGTTTCAAAACCGGTTATGAGTAAAGCCCACCAGGCAAAATAAAGAGAATGCTCATGAACGAACAAGAAATAACGCAAACAAATTAACAATTTGCAAAATGTCGTAATAGAGTATAAATAATGCTGAATAGTAGCAGCATAGAAAACGTAGAATGGAAACCGCAAAAAGTGCTTTGTTTTGGGCGTGAACGCTGGCACAAGCCGGCTGAAGTGTTAATGAGTAAAATATTTACTTTACTAAAAAAATTGCGAATTTCGGAGAAAAGTTTCGTTTTGATATGGAAAAGCTAAAAGACGAGGTGTGTTCAGAAAATAATGTGAAAAAATTTCGCGGGTTTGGAGAGTCCAATTGGCAACATTTTTGTGTTTTATGTTGATATACTATGGGTACATGTCCGTGAAGTACGATAATAACGGATGATGCAAGTAGAGGTGCTGTTTTCAATAGCTTCATTTTTAAAGATCAGAATTGAGTTTTGTCATGTTATTTTTGTTGAGTATTGTTTGGCATTTCATCATGGAAATACTTACGCCTGAACAACGTTTACAAATCGTTCAACTTTACTCTTTAGCGATAAGGCTCATTTCTGGCTCAATGGGTATGTAAACAAGCAATATTGCCGCATTTGGGACGAAGAGACAACCTGTAGATATTTCTGGATTTCATCCAGAAAAAAGAGCTGTTTCAACAAGACGGCGCCATTTCTCACACATCGCATCAATTAATGGATTTATTGAGAGAACACTTCGGTGAGCACATAATTTCACGTTTCGGGCCGGTCGATTGACCGCCAAAATCGGGTGATATCATACCACCAGTCTTTTACCTGTGGGGATATATAAAGTCTAAATTCTATGCGAACAATCCCTCTTGCCTCATAGATGGAGAGGATGGTTCATTAACATATTCATTTGTTTCCATTTTATCCTCTATTTGAGTAAAAGTATTTGCTAGCGACTCCATCCCTTCTGGAAATAGTCGCTGGTGATAAAACCTGGCGCATTTAATGCTCGTATCACAAGTTGAATGAACTTAAGCAATTCAACGCATTGAAACTCGCCATTTTACATATTGGAGCAATGTTTTCTGACTTCACTGTCATTTGTGGTTTGTCCAGCAGGAAACAAAAATGCTTCAACAAAACACGAAATTAACTATTTCCCTTCTAAACAAAAATAGCAGAGACAGCGTTACTTTGAAGCCAAAACCTTTAGAAGGATTAGATGAAATGTCGTGAAACTTTGACAGTGTTGTAGTTAAAGTTACTACTCCAAGGCAAGGTTACAGATTGGTTGAAGTAGATATTATTACATATACCCTGGACAGAACACCCAGAAGGAAACGTCGGAGACTTTATAATATATTTATATATATAAATGATCAGCATGACGAGTCAAGTCAATTTAGGCATGTTCGTCTCTTTGTTTTTATGCACGCAAGCTAGTCCCTGTTTTTGAGACATCGATCTGGAATTTTACAAATGTCTTTTTCTCCCAAAAAAAACTACTAAAATGTTGAAACCATTGATATCGGTCCCCTATAGCATATAGCTGTCATACAAACTGAACTGTTGGAATTAGGTCCTTGTATCTTCAAGAAGTTTGGCATGGATTATTGTCCGAAGCAATAGTACAATCCCCAAACAAATTTTTCAGATCGGACCACTATATCTTCTAGCTTCTATACAAATTGACCGTTTACGCTATTTCTAGATTTTAGTACAAGATTATGACTTTGTTAAGCCCACACAAATAACAAATGGTTTAGTAAGTCTAATAAACATTCTTCAATTTTTTTAACATGCGCATGTGTTGGCAAAATTTATTAATTATGATAATAATTAGATTATCGCAATTTTTCCACAAATTAACTAAATGGCTGGCGTTCATACATATTATTTCTAGCATAAATTAACCAAAAAGTAATTTAAATACAAATTGTATTAAATTTTCGATATCTATAAGTCCATTAAGACTTAATTAAATAACGATGCACATTTGTAATTAAATGCACCGAAATTGTAATAAAATACTGGCAAAACAAACAAGCATTAATTTGAATAAATTTAAACAACGATTATGCGGTTATAAAACCTGCTGCTTGGGAGTGAGCTGTTTTAAATTATATTATATTTAATGGAGTTTTTTGATGCACAACTTTTTAGTTATAAATATATACAATACGAATATCATTATGTTTTATCTGCCGTTGCGTGAAAAATCAAACCGCTGGATTAAGCCTTTCAAATAGCTAACCGCAAAGCAAGCGCATGATCGATTTTTAGTGACTT
This sequence comes from Bactrocera tryoni, assembly GCF_016617805.1. Lineage (NCBI taxonomy): Eukaryota > Metazoa > Arthropoda > Insecta > Diptera > Tephritidae > Bactrocera > Bactrocera tryoni. Next base: position 57,674,711 of record NC_052499.1, read on the forward strand.
CCCTTTATGAATAGGTAGAAAATTTTTTGTTCAACTTTGCAATATTCGAATATCCTAAACTTTAATACAAACTAGCAATAGACGAAATCTATTTACATACCCGGCATGTCTGTTGAATCAACATTTACTAACTGAAATATATATAAGGTATTGTATTCGCATGGTACTTCCTACGGTACTGTATAATTTGAAATATGTAACTAGCTATCAATAACATGCCATTTAAAGACAGCAAAAATGGAATTGAAAATGTAATTTCAATTTACTTTGATTGGCTTGTCAGTTGTGGCATGCAATAAGGTTGTGGCATACGAATTACCAAAACTAGCGAAAAATAGAAACAAACACTGCGTTGCTGTGCGAAGGAATGAGTTGAAATCAAAGCAACAAAAATACTTTCGAGACGGTAGAAAGAGAAGGAGTCAGTTCATAGCAAATTGGCGAATTTAATAGAGGAAAAAAATAAAAAGAATATTTGTGCGCTTAGTATGTACAAAGAGGGTTAGCAAAATACCTGAGGTCAATCGTGAAAATAGCTAAAAAACTGCTAGTTTTTAACCAGTTTTTCTTGATGAAAAATAAACTAGTCGTAAAATGACTGGTCTGCAAACTAAAAATTAATTACTCCGTATAAGAGCAGACTTGTGCTAATAACTAAACTTTGTATTAAGATAATTTTTGTTATTTGTTTTTAAGAATTTATTACAATTATGAACTCAAGAATTATTATGATTGATTTGTAATTGAATCAGATGTTATCCACGGAATTATTTATTAATTATTGACACGATTTTCGTTATATTTTTTAAGTGAATATTACCGATATTTTAATAGTCACTCTGTTATTCGAGGCGGAGACGAATTAAACAAGTCGGAGATTACAAAAATCGATGTAGTCAATTTTGAGACTTCATTTTATTCATACTAAGTATATATAAATATATATATATATGCGATACTTTTACGGAGTATTAATGACTTAATAATATTTTTTATCAAACTTTTTGAGCTCAAACTTTTGTTAATTTAAATGTGGTTACTACTAGTGACTAAATCCGATTTTTCGATTCTAAATTCTAAATTCCAAATCCGACATTTGACAACTTCTAGGTTATCGTTAAGTAAAATTGTCAGCGGCTTAAATGAAAAAACAGGTAGACAACTGACCTGTTGAACGTGCGGTATATTTAAGTAGATAATTCAGGGTTGTAATTTGACAGCTGTTAAGTTTAGTTGCTATTTTTTCTATGTGATTTCGTGAAGTCACTGTAGAATTGACAAAAAAATACCACTTTATAAAATCATAAGCTCGTCTAGGTAATTTCATCATAATCCTTCGCGATTTGCGAAATTTCTAAAATTTACAAATAGTATGAAGTTTCTAAATCTATGACAGCCCAGTATATCATGATCGACTTGAGAATTTTGTACATACATAGAAGTTTAATTTGGCGATCGGAGTCGATTAAGTCATGCGCTTCTATACATATGCAAACTGGTCCTTAAGTTTTAGGGATATCAATATACGAAGTATTGCATGCTTCCTTTAAACCCCAGAAGCTGCTCATTTGTCGGAAACGCCAATATCACATCATTCTACCATACAGTTGCTATATAACCTGACCGATCAAAACCAACATCTTGTACGGAAAAAATTTCTTTTAAACAAGATATCTTCACGAAATGTGGCATAGATTATTATTATCCAAGTCAACTGTAAAATCTCCGAGCAAAATCAAGATAAAGATCTTCATAAAGGATCTTTTGTAGGTTGTACATATATGTATGTCAAACAATGTGGCTATAATGAAGAAGCGCAACAACCGGGTACCGTTTCGAGATTTAGTTATACTGAAATACATATAATTAATTAAATACGTTTTTTCTTGTTTTCTTTTACTTTTGAAACTCTAAACTTCAAGACTACAGCTACCAGGTAAAATTATGATTATATTGTCATCGAAGAGTTATACTCTCCCCAGAAATCAACGCACGTTTCTAATATTTTGGCACATAGTACAAGTAAGGCAATGATCCTTGTCAGATGTCATTAACTGCATATAAATTAAGGCGATAAACGTGCGATTAATTGAAATATTTTTGGAGATTTTTCTAGTGAAAGAAAAAATTTGGCAGTAACGCAAAAAGCAATGCATATGAATGACAATACGGTTGAATGACTTTTGATATAAGAGTTCAAAGCAGAGAGCTAATTAAGCGTTGCTAAAGAGAGGTAAATGATTTCTGCCAGTTAGCGATATGAACGATATGCTATTTAGGAATCATAATTTGGGCGGCGCATAGCAACTGAACGTAATTAGCTAAGGGGCTATAAAAAGGCAAATTAATTAAACAATTGTGCATAAGATTGAGGAATAAACATTAAATCATGAATGATGAGAAAACAATAACAATTTCCACAAATAAAAAACATGATAAATTTACAAAACTTGTTTGTTTACCAAATATGTTGAGGAAATTCGAATTTTATCATTAAAACTGACGTTCTACTGTTTAATCAAATACCAAATATCAAATTGACAAAATAGACTCCATTTGTTTATAAAACTATTTCGAATTACTTCAAACTGGTAACACTGATGAACAGCTGCTCAATCAGCTGATGGCTACAAAAATTGTGACTAATAATTGAATTAGAAAAACTTCATAATAATCCATATTAGCATAGCATTTATCAAAAATAAAATATCTTCACACGAGTACAATAGCTACGCCCACACATCCGTCATATACCGGCATTTTCCACATATGGCCAATATTATATTAGTTATAAATTGCCTGCATATTCGGCAGCTAATGTTTCAGTAGTGGTAATGGCATGGAAATATCAACAGCAAATGACATCAGCAAAGCGTTAACATCCTGATATTTATTTACCGTAATTTATCAATATTTTTGTGAAATTATTGGCTCCGACAACCGTTGGAAATGCTGCTGTTGCTTAGCCAAAAGCGAATTTTTTTTATTGTTTGCGTTTTGTTGTCGCTATTTATAGTAACCTATGTATGTCAGTTGACTGTGCAATCAAATTAGGCACGTCACTTGTTGTTGCTAATGAAAGCCCACATGGCTATCGAATGCCTAAGGAAAGCATGAAGCGATTGTTTGACGCAGACTTCTTTGCATATTTCAGCATTTTATCAATAAGACATCTCTTAACGAAATCTGTATAATAATTGTGAGAAATTTGTATAATATTTGTCAGCGGTACCTTTCACTTTTATTTAGCATTTGACTGTGATTCTCAACATTTTTATGAACACATTGTTGTAAAATTTATACAGTAAATTATGCAATTCATTATTTATAAAATAATTATATTATGGACCTTACAAAGTGAATATTATAATTCTGAAATTAAACAATGGTTTTACAGGTTTTCTTTCCCTCTCTAAAGTCTTTTGGGAGAGATTTAGACTTAAAACAAAAGTTAGCATTTACAGCGGGCAACTTTAGCAAACATAACTTTTGTTCAAGTTTTTTTCTCGTTGAGGACTCATGGTTAGGCTAGGATGTTGCTCAAGTTATTATACTTTGAATTTATTTACATCAAGAGCGATATTGCTCAAATGATCGCTGAAAATCCTTAAGAGTTTAAGGAAAAGTCGGTCTGACGGCTTATCTTATTAGTAGGTCATGCCAGTTATATTATATAATGGACGATATAAGCATGAAGCCAGTTAAAGAGGAGAACCACCTAGCTTCTCGACCCTTGAAACTTGTTTTCTAGAAGCACTTGCTGTCTTTAGTCAAAGAAATTACTATATTATAACAGGCCACTAAAGGTTTTTTTTTGTATACTGAAAACCTCACACCATCAGATCTAATTTGACAAGGAATGGCCCATAAAAACTGCTTTTTACCAACTTTTTCTTATGTAACGGAAAAAATATTGAGTAAATAGTTGGTTTGTAATTTCCAATGTGGAATCACGGCTATGGTATAGTAGTAGAAAATGTTGCAGAAATGGTTTGGATAGTCTAATTTATCATAAACAAGCCTATTTGAGTGGCATAAAACAAGCAATGAAGGTCGTAAGTCATCGCAAACTTGCCTGATGCAAGTCGAGCATCCACCTCTGTTAATGACAATAACATCGATAATGTTAAAGAAAAAGTGCTTCAAGAATGTCGTGTTGGTATCAGAGAGATAGGAGAGGATCTCAATATTTTTTATGAATCGACTAGCATATTCAACACATTTGGTTAATATTTTGGGTATAAACAGTGACAATCTTAGACAACGTCGTAGAGGATTTCAATATCTTTTATAGATTGACTACCATATTCAACACATTTTGGTTTATGTTTTGGGGTCGAAAAATGAATAAAGCGTGTGTTGGTGCCTCTTTTAAAGTTGGTAATAAGGATTAGTCCGAGTCAATTTTGATCGATAATACCTTCATATAAATTGTCCTATATTTTGGGAAAAATTTGAAAAGGAGTTAAAAGGATATTTGACAAAATAAAAAGAGATATATTGACGTGACTAAAAATACCTTATATAACTGTGGTAATAATAATGGTGCTGCGACTTTACCAGGGCTTCCAGAGCAGCTCGAATTCCTCAGAAAAGGACTAAGTGATTTGCTATCATAAGTTTAGAAGAAGTTATTTTCTTTGCAGTACCGTATTTGATCATATGTAGTCAACGTTATTGTCGCCACTCACCAATGCCACTGATATTAACTGAATGTGACATTCAGCGCGACTTATTCACATAAAATCATACATGCCACGCGAATGTAAAATCACTGCACTACATGCGCTTGATAGTTATAGTCAGCGAAATTAACAGGAATTGCAATAAACTGACGCCAGCAGAGCAGACAACATGCATATAAAAGTTGCAAGTAAGGATGCAAGGTTTTTGGCAAGGAGATTCCATCGGATATTTATTGCACATAAATGTATGAGAGTGATATGCATGGGGTCCTGCAGTTTTACAGTGTTGTAAAAAAGTTTTCATTAAAATTGATGGAAAGCAGTAACGGAAATATAAAATACATACATACGGATCAAAAAGCAAATCATTAAAATCTGCGTGAGTGTGCGACACCAGCAAATATGTGAAAGTCAAAGGAGGAAAAAATGTATATGAGGCAAAAGTACATAAATATGCCATTAATATCGAATTTCATCGACAATAAGCAAATATGTGCGCTGCTAATGTTGGACTTTACCGACTGTGCTGCTATGAGGGTACATATTTGCAGACGCCAGCGCCTCGCACCGAACAGCGGCACTCGACATTTTTGGACAAACAAGCTGAATGGCAACAGCGGCAATAACAACACAAGAGCAACGCTATCGTCAACAACAACAACAGCAACGTTGTGAGCAACAACAACGACTTTGTCATTTTCCGCTTTTCTATTTATATTAACTCCATTTTTGTTGCTTTTCGTTTTTGTTTACCGTTAGGTGCGGCTATTTGTGCGCAAGCAGTAAATTGGAAACACTCATATCCTCAATGTGTTGGTTTTTATTTCGCACAACTGTGTGTACTTGCTCCCCGCTCCTTGCCGCCAAAGCAATAAAACTGGTGCAGCGCGTGTTGAGCGAAATTTCGCTAAACAATTTTTGTCCTTTGCGCTGAGTAAACAAGAAAATTAATTGTTTTTATTTTCTCCGCACGAAGTAAAGTGCGCTGCGGCCCGGCGCTGTGGCAGCGCCGCCAAGTAAACATCATTGTGAAACGCGCGCGTTAATTTTAAGTGCTTCATTTCCGTTCACTCAGCGACCGCCGCAACTACCAAAAATTTCCTTTCCTTTTAATGCCATTTTTAGAAAATTTTGTTTAGATGTGTATGTGTGTGTGTGCGACAGTGTATGCGTGTGGATAATTTTAAGAGTTGAAGTAGCAGCATAATTGACGTGTAGCAAATAAATGGCCTAATTTAGTAGCAAAATATGTGTGAGTATGGATGAGTTGACGCAAACACGTGTGCCCGTCAGCCTAGCTAATATGTGGATGAGCAGTACGGTCGGGTAAAATGTATAGCTACCGCTACGTTTCTGTTTTTATTTCGAACAGTATTCGATAAGATTTTGATTTTTCGTAAACAATAATCGTTATTTAGGTGAAATTTGTGGGTAGTTTATTCATCCTTGCAGAATACCGAGATAAGTAAGTAGCAGTTAGAAATGCTGCCCTTTTTATAACATGAGCACTGAAAGGTATAAAGGTAAAATTTTTAGAAAATATATATTTTTTTAATTCAAAGAAAAAATCGGCCGTTTATACAAGAAAATCTACTTGAAATGAACTAATTAGCATCGCTTGGGCTACCTCAAGGCCCTAATCGATTAATACCCATGTAGTATATGCCAACTAACAAGGGTATAATAGTCGCTAGGCAACTTATTAACAAAATTTCGTTTAGGTATACAACGTCCTACGGCGGTAATGAACTGATAAGGAGCAAGCCGTGGGATAGGCCTCCTCAATACCGCATATAAGGTTCTATCGAGTATACTGTGTAAAATAATATTAAAGCCCACCGCCAACAAACTTATTGGACTTTATCAGTGTGGCTTTAGGTCTGGAAAATCAACAACCAACCAGATATTCACCATGCGCCAAAAGCCTTCAGGATCGTGAAGGACATCTTCGAGCCGTTCGATATCAGACAAGGCGATTCCCTTTCGTGCGACTTCTTCAATCTACTGCTGAAGAAAATAATTCGAGGTGCAAAGTTAAATCGAGAAGAATCTATAATAAGCTACTGGTGTACGCCGATGATATTGATATCACTACTTTATCCAGGCTGGACATGAAGCGAAGCAAATGGGTCTGGTAGTGAACGAGGGCAAGACGAAATAAATCCTGCTATCAAACAAACAGTCGTCGCATTCACGACTTAGCACCCACGTCCGAGTTGACAGTCATAACTTCGAAGTCGTAGATAATTTCGTCTACCTTGAAACCAGCATTAACACCAACAACAATGCCAGCCTCGAAATCTAACGGAGAATAACTCTTGCCAACCGGTGCTACTTCGGACTGAGAAGTAAAGTCCACTCTCGAGGAATAAAGACCAAATTCGTCCTGCCCTATGGTGCAGAGGAATGGCCGATGACAACATTTGATCTTATGGTCTTTTGCGCATTGGCAACGGCGAATATCACAGTCGATGAAACGAGATATACGATGACATTGGCATAGTTCGGTGAATTAAGAGACAGTGTCTACGCTGGATAGGTCCTGTCATCCGAATGGATGGCGCACTGTTGTAAACTCGGCTATAACCGCGCAAGAAGAAAATCTAAATAAGAACAATTACCAAAACAATCGGATCTTAACTTGAGTACTTTCGAACTGTCTCGGTAGTATATCTGAAAATTGCCTGCCGTTATAACCACATCAATATCTTAACAGGAATTGTTCTCACAACGTTTTGGTTGGCGTAACTGTAACGGATCCACATTTTTATCTGACCAAGGACAGTCAACTCGGCAATACACTTCAAATTACATCAGCATTATTCTCTGCCGTTACACCAACAACGTCTGAACAAAAACAAGTTCTTAGTAGACTTAAATTTGACAAATTTTGAAAAGAAACTTGAACGTGTACAAGACTCGTAGGTTCTAAAGTTCGATATAAAATACTGAAGTTTTTGGAAAACTAATTTTTAAAACTTGGTTCTATACATTTTCTAACCAAATATTGTTCTACTGACGAAATTTGTAAAATTTTTAACAAAATTTTAATTCGATCGTATCTGTGGTCAATAATCGTTAAAATATTATACATTCCGCACTGACATCCTCACATATGTATGTATGTCAATACAATTTAGCTGCTCAGAACTTCAACATCTTCTAGTACAGTTTGTTTATATTGACTTAATTTCTTGCTAGAAGGAATTGGCTTTCAAAATATAGCACGAATAAGCGTTAATTGTTATAAACATTTGCTTTTTAATTGTTCTCAACTATTTTCCGCACAATAAATCCCAATATACATTATAAAAATTATTTTTTTAAAATGCCTAGAATAAAATTTTGATTACGAAATAACCACAGAATACTGAAGCTAATGCTGAAACCCGCTTCAAAAATGTATTTCAAGCCAAGCACTGCGACATACCCGAGCAGAAATCTCTTCGCCCGCACATGTATCGCAACGCGGGAACACAACAAGCGGACCGGCAGAGCTCATCGCAAATGCACAACCAAGTTCAGTGTGGAAGAAACCTCAACAAGGTTACCTAAGAAGAAAATTGTTGACTAACTAGCGGCAGTGGGTGAGATGTACGTTTTAAAGATCTATCGGCAAACTGTGCGATAAGCGACAACAATAGCGACAATCAAAGCAACAACACAGCATACAAAATACATTGTAAGGAAAGACGAGCAAAAGCGAACGCGCATAAGGATGATGGTTGAAAGAGGAAGGAAGTCAAATGCCTAGTAGCAAATAATTGCAGGAACAATGCCAGATATGGAAAACATGGCAAAGAAGAGCAAAAATACAAATAATAAGTAAGGAAGCGCTAATATTGGGTGTGACCGAACATTTCATACATTTGTAATCTGTAGAGATTGCAGCCAGGGAAGCACTTTCAGGTTAGTTTCATCCGATTTCATTCTAAGCTCAAATATGCATCGTTATAAGAAAACCACGCTCTCTGAATTTTATTAAGATAATTCATAGACTGGCCGATATATACGGTACAAAACTTATTCATTGGGTAAAGGAAGTAAATCTGACACAATCACCAATATTTTCGGTACAAAGTCAATTATAGATCCTGGGGTCCAAATATTCGGTACTTAGAGGCTTGAACAGTTTTTGTTGGATTTCGATAATTTTTGACCATAAGGTGGCATTGGATTATGGTTTTGGTTTTATCCCGTTATATCTACTGTTCTTGATTTGTACACTCGAAAGGAAAAAATCAGATGGAATTTAAAATTGCTTTATATGGGTAGTAGGCGTGGCTGTAGTCTGATTTCGCCCCTTTTCACACTGTAACATAAAAATGTTAGAGAAATGTCACATATCAAGTTGGGTTAAAAACGGTCGGGTGGGTCTCAAGATATTTTTTTTTACCTAAAAGTGGGCGGTGCCACCCCCATTGTTCAATTACTATGTCTCCGACTCCATTAAAGACCCATTTTACCATCTCGGAGGTAAAATTGAATGTCTCTGCTATATTTAGTTATTGATTTATCGCGCTTCTAGTAGTTTTTAACCGTACCGTTATATGGTTCATGGCCCATTTTCACACTGTCGTTAGGAGTACTTATAATATTTTCACTAGGTGAATTTGGTTGTTGTAGCTTAAGTTTAATTTTAGGTGATACATACAACCGTTATGTGAACGAAACTAGTATACTCTCTAGCAACATGTTGCAAGAGCATAAAAACAGGTGACGAAGGTGAGGCGTGGCAAGCAAGTGTTGCGTATGCGACGACATAAATAGGTGTGTTTGTACGCTTCAATACCGCATGTGGCTGAATGGAGCACACACACATATAAACAAATATTTTACACATATACATTCAGACATTTTTCACATGAACATATGTATATTTTACAGATGCAAATAAACACAGAAACGGCTATGCCTTCGTGCCCAGCCATTCAACTGGCAGGACATGGCAAAAAGAGGAATTTGCAAAACGAGTTCGCCTAAAAAAACAAGAAATGTTGACTTTGTTGTTGCTGTTTTTGTTTGTCATTTCTTCCTTGATATATTTTATGTGTAAACTCATTTGTGCTCTTTTGTTTTATTTGCCGTTTATTGCATTGACGGCATGCGTGCGTGCTTATGTGTGGAGTTTGTTCAGACGTTTTTATATATATGTAAGTATGTAAACATATATATAGGAATAAATGTGTGTGCGTGAAAATTCATTTGTATGCCGATAGCAACGACATTGAAAGGAAATTCGTACAAAGGCGAAAGGAAAGTAGTTGCACAATGCCAACAGGCAAAGGGAGGTCAGGACTCACCACTACATGCAAATATACAGTAAGCCTACAGACACATTTATATATATACATTATAAAGATATGCGCCTACAAATACGCTTATACATGCACAGATTACACGAAGCGTTAGGCGGCGGCCGAAGGCTGTTACGAACACATGAGGCACAATGGATTTGCAGTACGAGCGCCAACAACTGAACCAACAACAACAGCGACATAATAACATTGCGGCGATAAGTCGATGGCAGTGACGCCCAAATCGTGCCTGCTCGCTGGCAGCAGGCGGCTGGTAGGCACTTGTCTATTCAAGTGTGCGATTCGAGTGTGTATGTGTGAGCGTTGGGTGATGTATACATATTTTATATACCTATGCGTGTGTGTGTGTTCGCTTTTGGCTGGCTGTGTTAAAAATAGCTGCAATAGATTACTTGTTATTACAGCGCCGTTGCCGTGTGGTGGCGTGGTGCGCGGTGGCGTATGCGAAACTTTAGTGCGGTACGTCGGGGCGTATGCGCTACATACTTCAATTAAGTACCTACAAACCGCGATTTGCTATAGAAACCGTATTTGTATATACAACTGTGCTCGAAAATAGCAGTGGCTTGTGAAAATTAAAACAATATTATTTTTACACTTAAAAAATTCTGCTTATTTAATTTTTTCTATGTCAGAACATAGGCTTAAACATTGCCACTCTGCGCTTAAATTGATTTTGTATATAGTTGTCTTGTTTTAAAGAGTTTGAAGAAAGGAAAATCTTACGAGTTTATTGAAGATTTGCACGGATGTTCTGCCAGAATGATTGCGAATGTAAAAAAAATCCAAATTCCGAAACACAGTTGAGGAAAGTTGTGGCTTTGGCACGAGAAAAGTCATTTTATGCCTAAAAAATTAAAGAAAAACAGTTAAATAGTGTCACTGCTTCCACAATAAGAAACAATTGATAACAGCTAAACTCTATGGCAGGAGCCCAAGAAAGGTGCTATTAGTTAAGCCCCGGCATGTGCTGGCCCGAGTTCAATTTGCTGCAGAGCACCTGTATTACTGCATAGTGTGGTCGAAAAATTGAGCAAAATATTCTGGTCCAACGACACAAAAACTGTTTTATTTGGTTCCCGAGGACGCCAACAATATGAACGTAGACCAGTAAACGTTTCCTTTGATTCCAAATACATATGTTCCACGGACGGTAAAAAATGGAGGTGCCAAATACAATGTGTCAGCCTGCTTCTCTTACTATGGTTCAGTTCAGTTATTTCGATTCAAGAAAACATGGATGCCAAATTATATTTTGAAATAATGTAGTCGACTATGTTACTACACGCTGAATGGAAAATGCCGTTGAAATGGGTCTAACAACAAGATGACTCCCAGCGACACCAAGAATACGAGCAGGTTGGCAAAAAATTGGTTTGCTCTAAATGGAGTTGAGGTTATGGGTTGGCCGGCTCAGTCACCGGACCCTAATCTAATTGAGAATGTTTGGGCAGAGGTCAATGAAGCAGGAGGGAAATATTCCGTCAAATACCAAGCAATAATGGAGTGCTTGGAAGAAAGCGTAGAAAGCCGTTCCTTTCGAGTAATGAAAGCATTTGGTGGCCTCCACACCTAGGCGATGCGCATTATTTAATAACGGTCATTTGACGAAATGGTAATTATTTAAGCTTTATTTTGTATTATTATAATGAAATAATTAATTTTTTAGGTAAAATCCTCAATACTGCTATTATTAATCACAGCTAATCACACTTAAAATTTTTATTTACAAATTTTTGTTTACGTATTTAAAGAAGCACTTTATGTTATTCTTTAAAGAAATCATATTTCGTTTAAACTTAAATATGAGCCAATTAAATAAAACAGTAATAAACCATAATAAAAATCAATTACACTATTTTTTTGTTTCATTTAAATTCCTGGTAATGTTACTGCTATTATTTCGAACACATTTGTAGATATGTGCGTAATATCTTTGCATTTGTGGGTGCTGCTATTGCTGTTGTTGCCACTGCTGGGACACTATTGTCAGCGGTAACAAAAAATGGCAAACAAAATTAACACAAATGACAGCTAGGAAAACAAAAACAACAGTATGAGTTAAACACTTATACATAAATATGTAGGCAAATATACATTTGTACGCTTGTCTGCGCGACTTGCGTGTTTGCCCACTTTAAATGCTGCTTTTTATTTATTTATAAATTGTTTGTTTGCCCACTTTTTATGTGCTTGCTCAGCGGCAATGTCGCATTCAACGAACGAGTATTGAAATTTGCTGGTATTTTTTTTTTTTGTGTTATTTTCAAGCTAAAAACGTTAATCCTTCACTTTTTAGCGGCAAAAAGAAAAAAACGGAAGCAATTTAAATGAAATTCATCTGCGCTGAAAATTCATCAGCATAAGACAGCTTTGTGGAAAATTGTTGTGTAAAAGCTTTTTAGTTGTTTTTGCTAGTCGATTTCTGTTATTTTGTAATTTTATGAGCAGATTTTTTTAGTTTTTTTCTAATATCTATATATACTTGATTTCAAAATATATACATATGTATATGTGTAACAGTGCTCGCTTTTGCATTCAATTAGTTTCAAGAGCTTAAAAGTTTTTGAGTATCAACATGATTAACTTTTTTAATTATAACGGTAAATATTAGTTAAAAATCACTAAGAAAAAATTATTAGAAAATTTGTATTGAAAATTGTTTTTTATATTTTTTTTGCTATATTTAAAAAAAATCATATAAATAATCCGTCTCTCACGCAAAGCGAAAAGTTTCGATATGTCGGGTGCTGTTAATAAATCATAGAATTTTAAAACTTAATAATCTCACGCATGTTTTTATACTCTCGCAACAAAGTTGCTAAGGAGAGTATTATAGTTTTGTTCACATAACGGTTGTTTGTAAGTCCTAAAACTAAAAGAGTCAGATATAGGGTTATATATACCAAAGTGATCAGGGCGACGAGTAGAGTCGAAATCCGGATGTCTGTCTGTCCGTCCGTCCGTCCGTCTGTCCGTCCGTCCGTGCAAGCTGTAACTTGAGTAAAAATTGAGATATCACGATGAAACTTGGTACACGTATTCCTTGGCTCCATAAGAAGGTTAAGTTCGAAGATGGGCAAAATCGGCCCACTGCCACGCCCACAAAATGGCGGAAACCGAAAACCTATAAAGTGTCATAACTAAGCCATAAATAAAGATATTAAAAGTGAAATTTGGCACAAAGGATCGCATTAGGGAGGGACATATTTGGAAGTAATTTTTTGGAAAAGTGGGCGTGGCCCCGCCCCCTACTAAGTTTTTGTGCATATCTCGAAACTATTATAGCTATGTCAACCAAACTCTACAGAGTCGTTTTCTTCAGGTATTTCCATATACAGTTCAAAAATGGAAGAAATCGGATAATAACCACGCCCACCTCTCCATACAAAGGTTATGTTCAAAATCACTAAAAGTGCGTTAACCGACTAACAAAAAACGTCAGAAAGACTAAATTTTACGGAAGAAGTGGCAGAAGGAAGCTGCACCCAGGCTTTTTTTAAAAATTGAAAATGGGCGTGGCGCCGCCCACTTATGGACCAAGAAGCATATCTCAGGAGCTACTAGACCGATTTCAATGAAATTCGGTATATAATGTTTTCCTAACACCCTGATGACATGTACGAAATATGGCTGAAATCGGTTCACAACCACGCCTTCTTCCAATATAAAGCTATTTTGAATTCCATCTGATGCCTTCTTTGTATAATACGAGTATAAACATTAGGGACCAATGATGATAGCGGAATAAAACTTTACAAAAATACGGTATTTGAAAAATATGTAAATGACGTATTATGAAATCTCGATTATCACTTTACCATGCGAGAGTATAAAATGTTCGGTGACAATCGAACTTAGCCCTTCCTTACTTGTTTTAAATGTATTTAACTATTGTTGTTACTGTTTTTTATACAATTTGTATTCAAAATATAAATTTGTTTCCAAACTATCTCCACTTAAGGGTTTATATACAGTTAGAGTTTTCAAAAAGTCTATTTTTTTATTTTTTTTCTTAATGTACATATATTTGAGAATATATACAGAAAATTTCATATTGTTCCGGTAAATATTTTCGAAGTTACACACAAATTTGAAGATCAGTTTCAGAGTGCTTACTTCTAAGGTCAAAGTGTAAACGCATTATTGTCAAAATGGTAATTTCAGAGTCAGTGACCAACATTACTCGAAAACGGCTAAGCCGATTAGTCTCAAATTTTAAATATTATATATGTTTTAGTAATTAATATAAGATTTTTTTCACCGATAAATATAAATTAAAATACATATTTTTTACAAAAAAATAAAAAATTTAAGGCCGAAATTTTGTTCAAAAATCGATTTTTTTTAGAAATCGCTACTTTGTCGAATTACTAGATTTTGCATTACTTTAAAGAAATCGGTTGGTTTTTTAATTTCAGAGGATCCAGTTTAGAGATATAGTGGTCACCGCAAAAAGTCTTTTTTGAAAGAAGCTCACGGAGATCAGCTTCAATACCTTTTCAAATAAATATTTTTACTAATACTACGGCTCAAAGAGAATCCAGTTTAGAGACAGTTAAAAGGTGTTGTGTACAAATTTTTGAATCAATAAATTTAATAATTTTCTCAGAAGAAATTCTGGGAAATTCCTTCTAACTGTATATAACATTGATAACAATCAGGACTTTGGAGACTTGATTTCAATTCCATAAGATTAGTGTCTTGCTCTCCGACCACGCATTACGAGAGTGGGCAGCAAACTATAAATAACTTGTGTCTATCCAAATATATCTGCTGTGATCAAAAAGTAAAGTGAATTTGATTATGAAATGTAAATTATTTATTTATTCTCATATCTTTGATGTCAAAGTTTTCCTTGTCTGATAAAATACAGATTCATGTTCTTATTCGTAACAAAAAATAGTCTCCGTATGGGCCTTTTGAGTTTGCCGAATAGCTAGAAGTCGCATGAAGCCAAACACTATCAGCGAGCTCTCGAATCGTCAATCGATGATTTTCAAGCAACAAATTTTTGATATTTTTATATTTATTCTATATATTTTACGTGGCCTACGCCGCGGTTCGTCTTTAAAGCGTTCTTAGCTCGCTTATTAATGTTTTTTTGTGCCATAATTTGATTACCAAAGGTATTCGGCAAAATTTTAAACGTGCCCGCCCACAAAATTTGATGCAAGTCCGGTCCATAACAACATGAACCGTTGTAAGAATCGAAAAATCCACTTTTAATTGCTTACAAACATGTGTAACTTGGAGATAATTAAGCTTTTATATACAAATATACGCTTGTCAGTCCTACCATCCTAGAAAAAATTACCTGCCTTCCTGGTGCCCGAAATTAAATTTTTTTTGCACATTTGTACAGTGTATTTGTTTGAGAATGTTTTCCGAAAATTTGAAGTTGATCCAGAAAACAGTTTTGTAGACATGATCGCTTAAAAAAATTAGCTTGGTGTAAGCGACTACCAAAACTTTAAACACGGATTACGCTAACCGCGGTTTTCAGTGTCAGTGAGAAAATTGCTGAACCGATAGACTTAAAATTTTCACACATCCTACTAAGAAATATTTGTCATGTAATGATCGAAATAAGAAGGTTTTCAATAATTTTTTTGGTGCTTTTAGCCGCTCGGAAGTGTAACTTCTTTCATAAAAACTGGTTTTTTGAGAAGCCGAGGTTTTATTATTGTTATTTTGAGAACTATTGTGAACATCAAATCGCAAAATAAAATAAAAAATATGCACAAATTAAAAATTCTCCAGAAAAGGTTCTTGTTCAAGGAAATTTCTGTGAACTTAATGCCATTATATAGCGAACTGCATAATTAATACAATATTATTTCAGAAGATTAGAGTTTCTTATGAAAAATCCAAATAAAATCATATCAAGAAGCTAATTTTTAATGCAACTACATACAACAACTACGTTTTTAATGCAAGCAAATTGTTATATTCGCGTAAAATTGTATTACAAATATGTAAGAAGAATATAAAATCTTAGTTTCTTCAACAATAGAGCTTTAAAAGGATTATGCTTCGCACCAATATGGGTAAAGCAAATAAAGCCATAACCCTTAAATAAAAACATATATCACAAAATCGTAAAAATGCCACTTGAGTCGTAAAAATACAACAAATATTTTAAGTATATGTGTAAATACGGCAGCTGGGGCGCGGGTGAAAACCTCATAGAAAAACAACTCGTATTACATAAGCATTGGCGCACAACTACACACAAGTGACTGCAAACTGGCATAACGCAAGTGTGTGTGTGTGCAGAAAAGCAAGAAAAAAATTACAATAATATAGCATTGGGCTCCCGGCAGGCATTCTTAGCAAGTCTCGGTGCTAAATCCAGTTTTCTTCACACTGCTCGTTTTAAATATTGAAAAAGCGCGTTTGCCTAGCCAAGCATGAATGTTGCTCATACGCACTGGTGCTTGTATGCGCGCGATTATATGAGAAAATACAACTTTTGAGAATGTTTATGGCCACTACTCATACCCTGACAGATGTCAGCAAAAACGCAAGAACGCACACTAGCACACATACACGAACATATGCGAACATTTCGATGATTTGCGAAAGGAAAAATTTATAGCGAGCATTGCGGCGCTTACGTCACTCAACTCATTTCGCCAAATCGCTTTACGGCACGGAACGCTGGACGCCAAATGTGTGTTTGTTGTGCTTGTGTTCGCGCCTTCACGCAGCTCACGCAGTCCAATATTCGCGTGCTCACTGCGGCTATAAAACTAATAGGCGCCCAATTCGGTGGCGCGTCTTTTCTCTCAAGCCACATTTATTTTTTTGTTAGACGAGCTACTGTTTGCTTCATTGTTTTTTTTTTTTGTTGTTTGTTGTGTAATCATTTGTGTGTCAAGGAAGAGCGCATGCACTTCTTTTTGCTCGCTAGCAGTCGACAGCTGCGTTTATTGCCTGGATTAAGTGCGTTTTGATCTGGTTTGAGGCTTTTGACCGCGTCTCTTGGCAGAGATTTGGAAAATTAGTCACAAATCTAAGATTTTAGATAAACACAATTGCTTCGTTGAGTTGAGAAAGCAATACATTTTTATCTTAATATTAGAAGTATGAATAGTACTTAGTTTTGTATATGTCTATAGAGGTAGTCAAGTGGCCGTAAGGACTTGCGTTAAATGCTTTCGGTTATTGGAGCTTGTCAAATACTCTTGGCAACAATAATAGCGGTCAATTAAATTTATTACATGTGAGATTAGGATAAATTAAACAGTGAAATTGCAAAGAGTACAGTTCATTGGGAATGGCAAGGTATTAATGTGGTACATTACAATAATAAAGGGAATAAAACTGTTAACAACCGGTTATGCCAGGTTGTTCAATAAGTTTTGTCGTTCGATAAGAGAAGGCGTTGGTACTAGCCTAACATTTATTTTGTTTTGTTTGTTCATATAAACGTATGTGAAGTTTATTTCAATCTGTCTATTCATTCTATGTTTACAACTCATTTAGTGTCGCCGTGTCACAGTATTTTTTTACAATGGAAAAAATTGAATATCATGCAGTGATAAAATTCTTTTTTTTTGAAGGTGTGGCACCAAAAGAAATTCACGAACGAATGTTAAAAATGATTGTTCACCTACAATTAGAACAGTAGAAAGATGGATTGCTGAATTGTGGTCATACAAGCCTTGATTACGATCTACACGAAGGACGTCCAAAAAGCGCATCAACACCAGAAATCATTGCCAAAATACAGGATAGGGTTTTAGAAGATCGTCGATTGACTGAGAGAGATTTAGTGGAGGCTCTACACATCTCATTAGGCAGTGTGAGCCATAGTTTAAGTGAAATTTTGGCTTTTAGAAAGCTGTGTGCAGAATGGGGGCCGCATTCGCTAGCAATGGACACAAAAACACATTCGAATGCGACTGTCTCATCAACATTTGGAGCGTTTTAAAAAAGATAAAGTGGATTTTGTGCGTCGATTCATCACTATGATTGAGACTTGGGTCTATCATCATAAACCTGAATCAAAACAAGAGGCTGAAGAGTGGTGTGAACCTGGTTGTTCGGCTTCGAAACGAGTTCGTGTCTGGAAATCGGTCAATAAGGTTATGGCATCAGTGTTTTGGGATGCGAGAGGAATTATGTTTGTGGATTACTTGCAAAGTGGTAAAACGATTAATTCTGAATATTATTGCAACCTTTTGAACCAGTTGAAGGAAAAAAATGGTGAAAAAAGATCCGGTTTGCAGAAGAAAAAATCCTTTTTCATCAGGACAATGTCACAAGACCATTTTGACTATGGCTCAAATCCATGAATTGTTGGAGCATCCAATGCATGGAGCATGAAATATTATTTCAACGAGTCACAGTTGGAGTCTGTGAGAGAGAAGATACGCTGCGAACTAGTTTATAGCGTACTTCTAACAAATTATCGATCATAATACAAGTTGAATGAACGACAATGTTTAACAAACGCTTTTTGGTTAGATGCCTATGATGTTAAGCAACTCACTCAATCACATTTTACTTCACTCAGAAATATTTAAAGAATTTTCACTTAATTTTTTGGTGTGTCCTTAACGACCTGCCTGCACGAGAGGTGCATTATTTGAGCTGAGTAGGACAAAATGTGGGAACAGTTTAGCAGTAATTTTTCCCAAGTCATCACTATAGCTGCAAAGAGGTTATTTTTCATTACGAAAAAATATACCTAATATGTTGTCAACGACGAACAATTGATTACTGAGACAAAATCTCATCAAAATTGAGAAAGTTTGAATGTCAAATTCTTCTTGAGCTCATTTATATCTCGAACAAGTGCTTTTATTGATAACTCTTTAATAAGTGCATTCCGAGTGCATAGCAATTCATCAAATAAAATCACTAGAACTTTTTTCTTCAGACCTGAAGAGACACAAGGGAAATTAAAAACTCTTCGCTTCTTGTCCGCTCTTTGTCACTTAGAAATTACATCTGTAAGCATCGGACTCGCCAAATTTATTTGCATCTCCGACGGAGGTGATAACTTCATAAAGGTAGAACGAAAAAATACAGAAAAGAGAAATAAGTAAAGCCAATGTAGCGAGTTGGTCAAGCACGCGCGTTATTGGCAACTTCAATGAATAGCTAATGCGCGCATAAACATTGGAGAGCACAAGCATATCGCAGCTGTTCGCACACACACACTGCGATAGATCAAAAGGATATGCGCTGCCATAAAAACAGGCAAGCGGAAACACCGGCTCACGTTGTGCCGGAAGGGAATCGAAATGGAAAAACGAACATATGCACTTTTATGGAATAGAGGCATGGCTCCAACAAGTACGTAAGTATATGTGTGTGTGTGTGTGAGACTGTACTAGTTTGCAGCTGTTTAATAGCAAGGGCGTTGCAGAAAAGTTTCGAAACTGCGAAAAATAGCACAAAAGCGCTGCAAAGTAAAGGCAATTCGGGGAAAAAGAACGGAGAAAGCAAAATGCATTCACATTGCAATGCAAATAAATTAGAGCTTAGAGCGGCGAAGAGAATACAAAAGCTGCTGGCTACTGGAAGCTATTATGTAACGGCGAACGTTTTTCGTAATATATTCGAGCGAAAGCCAGCTGTGGTGTTACTAAGCGAATTTGGGGGAAAAAAACAAATAAAGGGAACTGTTAGTTGCATGAAATTGCTTAAAAAGCAAGCTCGAATGCTGAAAACTTAACAAAGCGCCGAATTTCAACTGCAACAGACACATTTTAGCTGGCGCATTACACAACAATCGAAGCGCGGTAGATATGACTAAGTGGTCAAGACTCGCGCTGTCGCGAGGGAGCGCCCTCTCGGTTGTGTTTGTATTTACGTATTTTGTGTATTTTATTTTTAGTTTCATGTTTCTTTTTTGATTGCATTTTTCTTATTTTTTTTTACTATTTTGCTTGCTTGCAACATTTCATTTATTGCAAGGATTACAGCGCTTCTAACAACAGACACAAAGCAAACAGCAAAAGGCAGCCAACTAACCGAACGGAATGACACGAATTGAGATATAAAACGAATGTGTCGATACTGAATAATAGATATAAATGCGAAGAATGAACGCAAAATTAATGTAATATTGGATGAAAGCGAAAAATTGAATTGAAAATGTGGAAGAATAGTACTTTTTTTTTAAAGGTCGAAATAAACCAAGATTTAATGCAGACAAGTTATAAATTTTTTTCGATAATTGGATTTGATGAGAAAACTAAATGTACCCTTTTGTACCTGAAATCCACAAAAAGCAGTTAAATCGTTCTCAAGCTCTAGTCAACATTTCTATCTTAATAGCTACGGAACGAGACCACTTTTTCTTCTTTATTGTCGTCGACACCGCTTACGCGATTATATAGCAGATGGTGAACCCGACTCCCCAATCGATGACGATGAAGCGTATGTTCCATTGCCCGACCATGAAGAAGTTCGAATAGCAATTGAGCCCGTCCGTAGAACACGTTATGAAACTAGTCAATTATGAACTAAAGATTTTCGTTTAGAACTACTTACAAGGTCTGTCGCAAAAGAAACAGAACTTTTTAAATATAACTGTTTCTGGTGGCGCCACCTATTGGTGGGTATATGAAATAAAAAGTTTGATCTCTTGTTGACATTTCGTAAAAATTTTAAGACACTTGGATAACTACAATCGATGTTATCGATCAAAAAGTGACAGCAGCTTTTGGTCATCGGTCGTAAAATGCAAAGAGCAAATATTAAATTTGTTTTAAACTTGGGAAAACGTTTACTGAAACATTTCAAATGATGAAAAAAATTTATGGTGATCAGTGCCTATCCCGTAGTAATGAGCATGAGTGGTTTAAGCGATTCCAAGAAGGTCGTGAGGACCTCTGTGACGATCAGAAGTCGGTCGTCTTCAGAAGTCAAAAATAAAGACAATGCTGATTTGTTTTTACGATTCCGAGGGTATTGTACACCGAGAGTTCGCCCACCTGGCCAAACGATTAATGCTGTGTTTTACCTTGGTGTTATGAAGCGTATTTTGTCACGCATTCGTCGTGCTCGACCACAATACCGTGAGGCAGGGTCCTGGCGCCTGTTGCACGATAATGCGTCGTGTCATCGGTCGACGCTTGTCACTGATTTTCTGACAAAAAACTCCATATTAACCATTAATCACTCACCCTACTCACCTGATCAGGCACCCTGTGATTTTTACCTATTTGCCCATGAAAGGACACTGGTTTCAGGACATTTCAGCTATCCAAAAGGCGACGACCGATATTCTCAAGAGATTTCCGAAAAATGACCTTAAACACTCATTTGAAATGCTAAATGACCGGGCTAAACGCTGTATCGCAGCACAAGGAAACTACTTTGAATAAAAAAATTTAACTTTTAAAAAATATTAATTTTTGTTGTTTTTTTAACAGTCGTGTTTCTTTTGCGACAGACCTTGTAATACCTGAATGTATATGTTGGAAATGAACTCATTGCGAATTATTTCTTATAGGAAGCCATCTTTTTTTTCAGGGTTATGTTGGCTGCTCATTCTCAGTTTTTCTGGATCTTTAATTGATAGAGGAAAAATATTTATGGAAAAGGACAAAAGCAAGGCTCTTACTATAAATATTGCAAAAAACTAGAAAAAACCGAACACGCATTGTGTTTTTAGATTAATGATTTTTTTCAAAAATTCAAAAATCGCTCAAGAGACTCGGTAATTCGAACAATATGGTTGCGCTGAGTGGATGGGTTTTACGCCATATTTATTCTAGTTGATGATGCACATCCTCTCAGTGTCCACCGGAGACATTACTACTGCTGTGGAGCAGAGTATCGAAGAAATCTCGAATCTGTCATTCATCCGCCATCCACTTTATGAAAGGAGCTTGGTTTGTGGGCTTTCGAAATCCAATTCGTGCAAGAATTGAAGCTGAATGCTCAAAACGAGTTGGCCACCGATCCTCATTTTTACAAAAAGGGACCTAACATCCTCAAAAAGTCACAGTTTGGTTTGTTGTATGTGCTGAGGGAGCCATTGGTCCATATTTATTCAAAAATGAAGCTAACCTGTTGCAGCTTTGATTAATGCCCTTGTCGTGCTTAAATTGTAGGGTGTTCATGTGGACGATCTTTGGTCCCAACAAGACGGCGCTACATGCCATACAGCAAACCAAACAATCAATGCATTGAAGGAAATTTTGGGTGAGCGCATTATTTCGCGAAGTGGGCCTATGGCTTGGCTTTTAAGGTTGTCGGATTTAATACCGCGGCACTATTTTTGTGTGGTTATGTTAAGTCGCTTGTCTACGCAAATAAGACCAAGACGATTGATACCTTAGAAGATAATATTCGCGTTATTGCTGACACACGGTTCTAATTGCTGCACCGGTCACTTGCCCGACACCGTTTTTTAGGTAACAACTGAGATCCTTAGACCATAAAAAAAACTGAAAATTATAGATTTCTAACTTAGTATAGGTATGAAAGCCTACAGGCTTGCCAACATAAAACATTTGTGGAAAAAGAAGGAGCCATTAAGTAATGCAGCTAAAAACACCAAAAACCCATTTGAATACTGCCTCGCGTCTAATTCCTCCAGCCAAATTATGTAAAACCACTCTTCCGGTGGGAAAAAAATCAAATAGAAAATCGAAACAGTCAATTGAGAATAAAGAAAATGCAAATTGAAAGAAATGGTGAGGAAAACAGAGAACAAAAAAAATAGAAAATCAAATGTTCAAGCATTGCAAAATAATATATACAGAAGTACATAGCAAAAGTATCGCCAAGAATTGAAGTTGGCATTGTCAAATGCCGTTAGTCGTTTATACCGCCACCCAAACGAGGCAGTGAGCAACAGTTTTATGGAAGGTGAAGACTCGCAGTCAACTGCACAGGAGGAAAATTGAAAGCTAAATGTGAAAATAATAAACGGTGTGTATATGCTCACACATAACATAGTATAATATACATATTATGTACTCCTTCCATAATATACCATATATGTACATATATATTGATACAGCAACCCAGTCAAGGTGGCATGCCACGTTGGAATTGCACGTGTGACAGAGTGCAGAACTGACAAATGTCTATGGATATAACACTTGAATGCCGAAAAGCGAATTGCGTGCACAATGAGACGGATGTGGCTGCTTTGCCACGGAGAATAGTCTTAACTCTTATGTTGTGGTTGTAGTTGTTTCGCAGACTTGAGGCTTGGCGGTAACAATGTCGCATTGTTATGTATCGTGAAATAGGTCAAGAATGCCAACCGTAAGATAATTTATTAATTTTGGCTTAATACAATTTTAATGAGATATATTTTCTTTGGTTTTCGAATATTAATCAAAATGTTGACAATAATACCATAGAGTACAATCAATAGATGAAGTAATTTTCGGATAGCAGAGTTAGAATATTCTCATCCAATTTTGCCTTTGGAGTTTCAGCTTAGATGTTTAGTTCAATTCATATTTATAATTGATGTGTAAGCTTTATGGAAACATCTCTTTCAAAACGTTAAATATAAATATGTAATATCTTCTCCACTTCGCTTTTAGCAATTAGAGACCTGCAAATACTAAAACTATATCCGAACTATTTCATATGTTTTTGAAGCGTATTTCTCTTATGCTTTAAGGTAGTAGTCTGGTAACTTGGGTTCAAAATATCGAAATTGTTTTTTTTGCTTAATTTGAAAGTACAATGTACAAATTGAGAACATACTGTGAAAATTTCAGACAGAAATTCGAAATATTTCGGGAGTTATAACGAGTTTCCTAGAGCGCCTCGGAGTCCTCTCTCATGGAGTTCTTGAACTTAAAATTTAAATTTTCTCAAAACATTGTTTTTTCTGGTCAGCCCGGGTTCTAACTTTTTTTCTACTGAACCGACTGCTTTCATATTCAGACTATTTTACACAATTATAGTTCTCGTTGGTACTAACGAGAATTTTTTTCACCCCTAACCTTTTATTTTACAACCCTTTCTTTGCTTAAATAAAAGGACTTTTTTTTCAAAGTCCGCCATTTTGTTCTTTACCCTTGAAATTTAACTTCAGTAGTTCCGACCAGAATGACATGTCTATAGATTAAGAATAATCAAGAATATTTGATTTCAGATAACATCAAGAGCCAAAATCACCCGGGCCACCCACGTGCATTTTTTTGAGGTTCCAACTTTGAGTGACAATAAAAGTCGTAATAAAGTATTAAATTTTTTCAAATCATGTTTTTTTTTTATATTTTCAATATGTAAATAAAAACACTCTAAATATTCAAGATAATTAATTTTTATTTTCCTATTAAAAACCACCCTCCAAAGAAGTCATGAAAATAGGCATAAGTTACCAGACTACTACCTTAAGAATAATAAAATTTAGATAATTTCAACTCTATTCCACAAATATTTTCTATTAACGGTGCGTTTGCCATATCTAAGTATGCCCGAGGCATTCATATTGGAGAATTCTAGCCAAGCCAAATGGTCATAAATCATTATTTCCACTTTCTGTCGAATAAATGCTGCTTTTAGCGAGCAACTGGCATTTTCGACGCATTAAAATGCAAATTCAAGCATTATACTCGCACGTAAGCACATGCACAGCCGGCAGGGAAACAGAAAATCTTGATATTTGCATCAATTTCAATTTCCATGGCGTTAAAATGAAATATGCGCAAGTGAAAAGCTTGAGACTCCGTTCTGAATTCAATTTATAATAATTCTGCTTTGAAAATATTGCAGGAATTTTAACTTTTTTACGTTTCTTTTGAAATGGATTTTAGACAGGCAGTGTTAAGGTTGGCTTGCAGCTAAGTTAGGGAATTAGAACAGTCAATGTGCTGAAATTTTTTGTAAGCAGATAACATGAGTTCCTATAATCGCAGTCGCTCCTCGAAGTCCTCATGGAAAACTGGAGATTTCGAAGCCGCACTCTCAATTTAATTATACTCTGAACAGGGTATATTAAGTTTGTCACGAAGTTTGTAACACTCAGAAAGAAGGATGGGAGACCCTATAAAGTATATATATAAATGATAGTATGTCGAGCTGAGTGGATTCAGCCATGTCCGTCCGTCTGTCTGTATATATACGAACTAGTTCTTCAGTTTTTAAGATATCGTTTTGAAATTTTGCAAACGTCATTTTCTCTTCAGGAAGCTGCTCATTTGTCGGAACTGCCGATATCGGACCACTATAACATATAGCTGCCATACAAACTGAACGATCGGAATCAAGTTCTTGTATGGAAAAATTTCACATTTGATGTGGTATCATCACGAAATTTGGCATGGATTACTGCTTAAGGTAAAAACATAATCTCCAAAAAAAATTGTTCAGATCGGATTACTTTAGCATATATGTAGCTTCCATACAAACCGAACACATAGAGGCGTTAAAACGCGTGATTTTGGTGGCCATTTGAGTGAGCCAAATCTCGAAATTAACAATTCGCCAAACTGTGCATGCAATTTGCCCACGTTTAGACCTGAAAACTAAAGTGACGCATAATCATCAAATTCCGGTAAAAGTGTCGGTCAACATCGTGTTATAAAGCTCGGTATTGATGGTAATGGCATTTACGGCCTCATTTTGAAAGAGCAGTGTCACAGCATTTTTTACAATGGAAAAATTTGAATATCGTGCAGTGATAAAATTCTTACTTTTGGAAAGAAGCGTCAAAAGAAATTGACGAATGAGTGTTAAAAGTGTATAATGATTGTTCACCTACAATTAGAACAGTAGAAAGATGGTTTGCTGAATGGTGGTCATACAGGCCTTGAAGACGATCCACGTGAAGGACGTCCAAAAAGCGCATCAACACCAGAAATCATAGCCAAAATACAGGATGTGGTTTTGGAAGATCGTCGGTTGACTGAGAGAGATTTAGGCAGTGGTGTGAGCCATATATTAAGTGGAAATTTGGGTTTTAGAGAGCTATGTGCACAATGCGTGCCGCATTCGATAACAATGGAACAAAAAAACATTAGAATGCGATTTTCTCAGCAATATTTGGAGCGTTTTAAAAGAGATAAAGTAGATTTTTTTGCGTCGATTCAGCACTATGGATGTGACTTGGGTCTATCATCATGACTCTGAAGCAAAACAAGAGTCTAAAGAGCGGAAGTTCGGCTTCGAAACGAGTTTGTGTCCGGAAATCGGCCAAGAAGGTTATAGCATCAGTTTTTTGGGAGGCGAGAGGAATTTTATTTGTGGATTACTTGCAATGTGGTAAAAAAATTAATTCTGAATATTATTTCAACCTTTTGGACCAGCTGAAGGAAAAAATTTGTGAAAAAAGAGCATTTTGACAATGGCTAAAATCCATGAATTAAAGCTCGAATTGTTGGAGCATCCACCGTATTTACCAGATATGAGCCCCAGCGACTTCTATTTATTCCCAGAACTCAAAAAATGTATGCGTGGCAAGCGTTTTTCATGAAATGTAGAGGTCATAACGGCTGTTAAAGCGTATTTTGCAGACCTTACGGATTCTCACTTCAGGGTAGGGATTCACAGATTGGAGGACCGTTTGAGCAAGTGTATTAATGTTCAGGGTGATTATACTGAATAATAAATTGTATTTTGAATCATAAAATTGTTTTTCTTATCAAACGACACAACTTATTGAACCACCTGGTATAAGAGCTTTTCATAAAGATTTACATAAAAGTTTTGATGCTAAATGCTTTTTATGCGCGAAATGCTTTATTACTTTTAATAAAATATTAATAATTGGCAAGAAATAATGCAATATTTATTTAATAAAAAAAGAGCTTCGCTACTTTCAAATTCATAATCGAAAGCATGAGTAAGCTAGCGAGAAAAACACGTTATATAAAAAGCAAATAGAATGCATAAAAAGGTAACACATGCGAAAAAATATAGTATGCTCCTCCATCAATAATTTTTGACCCACCAAACGCAGCCATAATAATAATACAAATTATACACTTTTTTCGAATGCAAAACTAACCGTTGTTTCTTCTGCACAGCACAGACAGCTACGCCGGATTAAGGCAATTGACATATCAAAATCATATCAGCGATAATGCCGCCCTATCGAGAGCTAAAGTAAACAAGCAAATACGACACTATAATAATTTCATATTTTCCTGACACGCGGACTTATTTGTCGAACACGGACACGCACACTTGCAGCGGTCTACAGGCGTACAGTAACTGCAATTCTGTGCTTGCCGCCAAGTGGGAAAAAGGGTGAAAGGGTGTTGGAGTTAAGGGACAGCGTTTTTATTATTATTGCTGCAAAGTGCACACCAATACATACTTCTATTGTTTTATTTATATTTGTATTGCAACCCCATTTAGCTAAAAAAACGTATATACTATATATAAAGTTCCAACTATTAATTTGCGCTTGTCTGTGTGGATGTGGAGTGCGGGCGGGTTTTTTTCCTCCGATTGCGGGACAAATAAATGCCGAGCAGTTGGTTGCGCTGGTTATGTTGGCAATGAGAAGTATAATTGTTGTGGGGAGTTGAATGGCGGTGTCATTTTCATGAGTTGCCACTTGAAGCATTTATTATTTGTGTTATTTTTTTCTTTTCTCTTTTTTGGCATTGCTGCAGTGACCCGGGCATAATATGCCGTTGAATGGGTGCAGAAAAAGCGGCGTAAAAATCATAGTGCATGCAATGAAAATATTAAAAGGGGTCACGCTGGGTCAAATATACTACATACATATGTACTGCTGAGTGGCATATAAACGTATAGCGGATATTTAGCAGAGTGGAATGTGTATGTATGTATTATGGCATGCTTTTTGCCAACTTAGATATTATAAAAATTGTTGTTATAGTTTGTGTGAGCGATTAAGCTGAAATTTTTATCAATAATAGATACACACACATGTCAGTACCCGCCGTTGGAGAGGAAGAGGAAGAGAGAGGAAGACCTGGCTTCACTTGGTATCTCGAATTGACGCCATATTGTTAAAAGAAGAAACGACTGTCGCGCTGTTGTTAACTCAGCAATAACTGCGTACCGCTTAAGCCAGTAAAAAAGAAGAAGATAGACATGTGGTCATAATAATAAGTCCATGCACCGATGTGGCTTTCAATGACTAATAAATTCACTCTGGAAGGAAAGAATGTTACATTTTACATGTTCTGGATCCAATATCTTATCAACTTCGTAGTATTTACAGTATGGTTATCTTGCTGAAATGTCCTTTCCTTAGCATATGACAGCGTCGTGTTCTCTAAGATATCTTTATATTAGAATCTATTTATGGTGTCTGTAATACGATGTATTTGTAATTCCCCAATACCATGAAAAGCCGCACCAGATCATTATGTTGCCACCACCTTGTGCAGCGGTATTTTTTGGAAACCATGAATGCAACATTTTGTCGAATTACAGATTTGGACCCGTTTACTTCACCAAACACTCAAAATTTAACCCCGATTGCAGGTTAAAGAAATGTACTTAATATTCTGAACATGTGTGTATATGTATGGATGTTTATAATTTCACTAGTTTTTAGTTGTAAGGCATTATGTTGATCTTTTAGGCTGGCAGGGAATCGAGTGTCACAATATTTCAGTTTACAGAGCTCCAACTAAAAGTTAAATACTCATGAACAAGTTTTATCATTTAAAAATATTTATTTTAGCGATGCAACATCCAAATTTCTTCAATTTTCTAAACGAATATTAATGTGGTACGAGAATCTCTACAAGTCGAAGCCCCATTATGAGTTAGTTTGGCTGAAAATGGATAAAACTACCAAGATCAACATAGTTGGAGTTAATCTGGCTATAGACAGACTCAGATTATGTATGTATCTAGGCAGGGAAGAAAATATGATATTACAAAGACAACAATGCTGCGAGATTCCACTAATTTTTTCTGTTGGAAAAATATGTATTTTGACTAGAAAAATATAGTTCGCACACGTATTTTTAATGACCAAATTTTGGAAATTCATCAAACAAAAAAAAATGATGTTGATAGTTGGTAGATATCTTTTTAAATATTTTTTATTTGATGAGTGTGTCAAAACACAAAAATTCAAAAAAAATAAAATATTTTTCTAAGTTGCTAGAACCGTCCTTTATTACTATGCCAAATCTGAGCGCGATCTGTCAGCTAGCTTGTTTACAGAAGCTCTGTAGTGCGTTGCGATTTTTACAATGGATAAAAGTATCGATCAAAGAATTTGTCTCAAATTTTATATTTTTAACCAAATTCGAATGCAGAATCGTTACGAATGTGGGAAAAGGCTTACGGCCAGTCAGTTTTATCAAAAACAGAAGCCTACGAATGGTACGAAGCCTTCAAAGGCGGTCGAGAGATAGTTGAAGACATGCCTCGTTTTGGACAACATTCGACCACTTCAGCTGATGAAAGTACAATATTAAAAAAGTGAATAAAAGTGGGGATGTGGATCTTGAAAATCGTCAGCCTCGACATCTCTCGGAACTTCGATGAAATGATTTTGGTGGAAAGTTTGGGTATGAAGATGAATTTTTTTTCGAAAGGAGTACGATTGTGACCCAATCTAAAGCCAAAAACCCAATGAATATCACCGATCAACCACAGTGTTCAATAGATTTGGCTCCGTGTGATTTTTTCCTGTTCCCCAAACTGAAATTGCCACTTCGTGGAACCTGTTTTTAGTCGAAGCGAAGAGATTAAACAAAATTCGTTGAAGGAGCGAAGTCTTCATCTAAAAAGTGCTTATGAAAAGTGTTTTGAGGTCTGGAAACTTCGTTGGCATAAGGTGAAAAAATAAATATTAATGAATAATTAATTATTTTTCGTTTCATTTAGGATTTTCGGATACTTTTTCTCGCAATGTATATTTTTTTACCAAAATTAATTGACAATTATTGTATATGTGTTCCAAATTTTTTCTTTGGAACTACTATTTCATTCTCAAGTTGTTCGTATCATGCAAAACGATTATCTATATACTACTATATATGAATCGATTGATCTAAGCAAAAATAAAACTAACTTCAAAGGAATAATAGTATAAATAGCATAGTTGCTGAGAAATTTAAATTTCGCTTGTTATTCCATAGAAGCACTCACAAATCATCATTGCTCTATTACAATAAATGCCCCCGTAAATTCTATTTTTCCCATTAAAGATCATTGACCAATGCGCCTACACATATTTCCAACGAAGTCAAACAGCGCGTCATAGAACGACGCACAACCACACTTACAAGTACATGCAGCAACCCGCTTGCCAATTTTAGAACACACCCAGTGTGACGCAGCATCTTGAGGCGAGCGCTTACGGCGCAGCGAGTGCATTGTCTTGTCTATTTTAGTCCTGACATTCAACTCCTTAACAACCACTATGCGCACTCTGTGTTGCTGTGTATTTTTAGCTGCACGGGCGTAATTATATTGCAAATTGCTTGAACTCTCTTTATTTTTAAATGCGACTATTTCCATTGCAAATATATTTAAGTGCCTGCAAGTGTGCATGTGGCAAGTGGCAGCGTGGACGCAGCATGGCGAATGCAGCATATGTTCATAACTGTGTGTGTGTGTGTGTATGCATGTTTGCACGCAATATGCTAAATTCTCCCAAGTGGCTACACAAAAATAAATTTACTAAGCGGCTTAACCTCGATCTATTTGCTTTTATTGCAATTTTATACATTTTTATTTGCTCTTATTTTCGGTTGCCAGGCAGTCATTGGCCTTAATCGCTCGATTTTGCCTGCCACTGTAGGCAGTGGGCGGCGGAGGGGCTGCTGAGGCGGCGCAACGGCACAGCTTGTGTGCGAAGCAGCGTGGCGTAAATTGGGGCAAGCTAACAGTTTCGTACAAGTTTTCATCAAATTAAATAGCACATCGCTTTATGTTTTACTCAAATTGTACAAAATTTTCCAAGGATCACTTAATTTACTTTAATGGATTTATTAATTGTTGCTTTTGTTTTCTGTTTTCTGTTTTTTTTTTTTTGTTTTGTAATTGAAGTGCATGGTTTCATACTGAAGTAAAAGAATTCCGTTATAAACGGTAAAATTAGCAATTTCCTAGTAAATCGACATTTGTTCAGTATTATTTGGCATTTCATCATGGAGAGACCTACTCCTGAACAACGTTTACAAATCATTCAACTTTATTATGAACATTTGCGTTCTGTCTTATGGTCAACATAATGGGCCCACTGAGCATATTATTCGCAACACCATCACGCATCTTGAGAATCAGCAACCATTACTGTATAGCAATTGGTCGAACAGACCATGTCCTGCACGCAGTGAAAAAAATATAGCAGTCGTAGCTGAGACTGTAACCGAAGACCTTTGACAGCCAATTCGGCGCCTTTCGCAGCAACTCGGACTGACGTATGGAACGCTTTGGCACATCTTAAGGTGAATTCTTAAATTAAAAGCGTAAAAAATACAGCTTGTACAAGAACTGAAACCGCTCGACCTTCTCAAGCGACATCGCTTCGCTCTATGCGGTCTTGAAAAGTTCCAAGAAGATCCGACGTTTTTGAGCCAAATTTTGTACAGTGATGAGGCTCATTTCTGTAAGCAAGCACAATTGACTCATTTGGAACGAGGAGCAACCTCAAGAAATTCAAGAGCTACCATTTCATTTAGAAAAAGAAGACGGTTTCGTGTGGTTTGTGGGTCGGTGGAATTATCGGTCCATATTTCTTAAAAATGATGCTGGTGAAAATGTAACCTCAATGGCGACAGTTATCTCGCTTTACCGACTATTTGATGCCTGAAATTGAAGCTCGTAATCTCGGCGACATTTGGTTTGAACAACACGGCCCCACTTCCCACACATCGCATCTATCGGATTTATTGAAAGAACACGTCGGTGAGCAGATAATTTCAAGGATATCAAGGTTAGACTTTTTCTGTGTGTTCTTTGAACATTAGTTCAAAGTTTTGTCTGATAAAAGCAAAGATACCATTAGTTTTGGATCTATCAGTGTGTCCTCAATGAGTATTTAGGTGGAGCAAAATAGAAACTTAGAAACTTCATTCGTTTAGATTCAATAATTTTTTTAACATTTTATTGCACCATCAGCATTAACTCGAACAAAATGTATTATTTCTTAAACCAGTTGAGAATTACATATATGTGTAATATTGAGTGAATGAAAATATGCAAGGAAATTGAAACAAATAGAAAAACTGGGTAGTAAGCTCAGAGGCGAAAGGAAAAATGCTTTTAATTATGCCTTAAAGAACCGCGTTTAGTTGAAACATAGAAAAATTCCATAAAAAATTATTAAGAAGCCTTACAAAATATTGTTCTAATGTGTTCAAGTTTCTACTGTGCAATTTTTGTTTTTTTAATTTCATGCGCTCCATTTTAAAGTGAATCCTCCCGAAGCCGTCACTTACCAATTCCAAGCACATAATTCCTTCAACTTTTATACAATATGCTACGCTGAAGCGCTGCTCCCTCTCCCTTTCTCTGTGTCTTTCTTTTACCGCAACACTTTTAAAAAGGAATTTGTGCTCCGTCTTGAGCTTCCTACGCAAATCTTGAACACTTTGAACACTTAATGCCAACGGCATAACTAAATAACAGGTTACATAGCGGCAACACACCGCCACACATACAGACATACAGATATATATGTACATATGTATATGGAACCAATAATTTGTTCAAGGAGTGTAATCAATCGAGTGCCAAGGGAATACTGTCTCACAAACATACGCTTCTATGAAGGTGGCACTTCATTCAAAAGCCATTTGCTTATACATAGCGCCATTACAACAATAAAAAAGCACACTTAGCAACAACTCAGCACTGACAACGGTAATTTGCTTAAATTTCCACGTCACGTAAACTCATGATTTGCTGCAGTACTTGTCACTGACGCAAGGGTATTTGCCGCTGCTGGACCTTTGTGGCGCAAATTCTACATATTTTTCATAGATACAGTTATAATTTGTTTAAATCAACTTAAGCGCGCCAACTATTGGGTGGAAAGTGGCAAGTGTGTACGTATTTGTGTTAATAGTGGCACTAGTTGGACGCACTTCCGTTAGAGCCTCACTGCTGCCACATAACGAACTCCTTTTTGTATTCCTTTGCACATTGCTTTTATTATTTAATTTTTTTTATATTTTATTTTCTTCTCTTTTTCTTTTATGATTGTAATTGCTGTCGCCTCTTTTATTTGTGCGTACTGTTATGACTTGGAATGGCAACAATAAGACCAGCGAGTGACAACGCACAGCAACGCGTACAAGCGCCGAGCTTTATATAGCAATTAATTAAAAAAAAATTCCGCCTTTATATCATTTTCCGCGCAACAAATAAAATCATATTAGTTACGCAAACCCTTCCTTCCGTTCGTTTCTTCTTCCGTTGTTTGGCTGTTGAAGGAGTGGGCGTTGTTGTTGCTGGCGCTTGTGTTGTAGACGGCTGTAGGAGTCACGAGCGTTGACAGATCCATTTGCAGTGACACTCTTTGGCCATTTCGTCACTTGCCGTCACGGCTGCCTCTTGGCATCGCTGCATAGCAATCACCTAGCGTGTGACAAGTGAGAAGTCTCGCGCGTTGAATGAGGAAAAATATGTGATTGCCGCAATGCAGGTGGAGGTAAAAGCGTAATTGTAGTAATTGCTGGGTCGCATGGGGTTTTGCATTTGGCATGACGTGATGCTGACAGTTAGTTGCCTTTGAAAGCAGTAGCTGATGTAAAAACAGAACGAGTTTTAAGTCAGCGCTCCAAGGTTTGGCTAGAAACTCGAGAGCAATCTTTAGTTAAAAGTGGTCAGTCAAAAAACAGGGTAGCTCTGTGGTGAAGAACATCGGTGTTGATGGTGAAAATACCGTACTTAGTATAATACTACGGTGAATAAAGTCGAATACTCGCTTATGCAATAGGAAATTTTTCGTCAAATTACGATTTCACAAAACCTGGTTTCAATCGTATTTCTGGTAAAATAAAAAATAAAACAAATACGGGGTAGTCGAAAAAGTATTTTCGTATTTGGCTAATAGATGTCGTTGCAGTCGTACATCTTCAGTGCTACCAAACACATTGTGTCATACCAAGAAAGGTGACATTTTAAGCACCTTTTAACTAAACAAAAATTAAATTCGAGGAAGTTGAAAAAAAGTTACAGCTGTTCAAAAATGAGTGAAAATAATGAACAAATTCGCTATATTTTGAAGTTTCTGTATAAAAAAGGGATAAATGCCATGAAAACCAGCAATGAAATTTGTGAAGTTTACGGGGAAAATACTCTATCAGTTCGTGTAGCACAACAATGTTTCGCTCGCTTCCATAGTGGAAATTTCGATTTACACCGATGAAAGTTTTACACTGAAGGAATAATATCTCTTGCGGAAAAATGGCAAAAAGTGGTCGACCAATGTGGTACTTATTTGTTAGTATAAATATAAAGAAATAAGTTGGAGTTTGATTAGAAATACGAAAAGACTTTTTCGACTACCCTATATTTTGTTGTCTCCAAGAATTCAAACATTTAGGCCCACCCTCATAAGCACCTGCCAACTGAACACGTTATGCATTAATGCTGACTTTGTCAACGAGTTCTTTTCCATAAAGGAACAATGCATTCGCAAGCCGCCATAATTGCATATAAGCTTCATACTCACACCCTTCCAGTATGCACGCCTGTTTACATCATCGTTAAGTTGAAAAACCCCACATGTTCGCAGAAAAATGTGTCAGGAAATGTTGGCAAACACAAGTCCACACTCGTATGTACATATATACCTATGATGCTTATATATTGTTGTATTGCTACTTTCTCGTTGTTTTGTTGATTCATACACTAAGGCCAATTACCGAGAGTGAAGCGTGGGAGCTATTGGCGTCACAAATGGATTTAAAGTTATAATTGCATGCGTGGATGGCAGGATAATAGATTACAACGACAGCTTATATACATAGAAGAAGTAGCAACAAAATGCAGATAATAACAAGTTGTGGATATTTATTCACTGAAAAGCCGAAGAATACACAAGTATTTACTGCTCACATGCAGGGGAGTACTTTTAACGGCAAATTTAATGGATTTGTGACAATGCTCCTCAATTATTATTTACTGTTGAGAACTGTCATTAAACAGATGATTGACTTTAATGAGAATAATGTTCATAAGCAAAACTGTTTGGAGGTTCGATCATATTTGGTTGTCGAGATGCGGTTGATGTTGAAAAATTAAAATGCTGTGGTATCTACAATAAGCAGAGAAGCGATATGTCTAAAAACACACATCTGCACTTTATATCAAATAAATGTAGAATCAGGCTAGAAATGAAGAAGCATCCAAGACGTCTGTAAAAAAAATAACCAAATTTTTAGGCTTTTCTAAATCTGAGATACTCTTATAATATTGTCTGAGAAAGAGCGTTCGAAAAAAAGCTACCGTGAACTAATTGGAACTCTAACCCACTGAGTGGTAGTCACAGCCTTTGAGACGGCAACAGCTTAAAGCTTATTCACGAAAAAGCTGAATCGTGGTAGGTGCTTTGTTAAGTTGACACATAAATTTTAAGGTTATATGAAAAATGTGTTGGTTTAAAAGTTGTAGATCTTATCCTTTCCAACAACTTTGTCGTGTTGCTTTTTCTACAGGACTTTTAGTTTTGCCGGAAATAGAGATAAACCGTTTTTATGGTGTTACATGAATTTACGCGTTTGAAAAAATAGAATATTTATTCTTTTATTCAATTCTGCAACACTTCTAGAATATTGTCCTAAATTTTCAATTTGATCCGCGTAATAGTTTCAGAGATACAGCTTTGAAAACTTGGGCGCTCGAGGCTAGCTAGGCTGAGTGCGCTGCCTTCAACCACGTTTTCCTCGAAACTGTGTTTTTGAAGTCGGTTAGCAAGATTTTTCAGAACTACTTAACCGATCTTCATGAAATTTTACACTTGAACGAAGGCATTTTTCGATTACATCTATTGGAAAAAAATTGATGCGAAATTTTAATTTTTTTTGTAAAAATTTATGCCAAAAAACCCAATTATCAATTTTGTTTTCCTTCGTCCAAGTTCTAAGTTAAGGTTTTAACTAAAATATTTATTTTTTCACTTTAGATGATTCTGGAAAGAGTTATCCTGCCAACGCGGCCGCATCTTTTTTCCGAGGAGTCACCGGAAATGGTGTCGCAATGACCGAGTTTAAAATTTGTTTTCCAAAAATTTCAGAATTTCTTTCTTAATAGTGTATGTTTGTAACAGTAAAAAATTCTAATAAAATATTTAATTGTTTATGAGAAAAAAATTGTTGAAAACGGCTGTTTTTTACCCGAGAAAACCCATACCACTCCTTAACCGCGCCCTTCCTCTTCTTCTTCGGAATTTAGATCATCATAAAATTAGTTTTTCTTTAATTTTTTGTTATTTTATCTTTTGCTTCCAATGGGTTTCATCCTACCATAATGATTTTGGTCTATTAAAAATTTTTTGTCTATTAGAAATTATTACCTCAAAGCTACTTCCGCGTTGTATCCAGCATGTCAAAAGTCTCCCCTATTACAGACTAAAATGTATTTTAACGAGGTACAACCCTGTCTTGCTTTCATTAGAGTGAAGTTGAAACATATTGGATGTCATACTTTCAGTCATATTTTCGAAGAATCGACGAATTGGCATCGATATTAGCCGCTGTAACCGTGCAGTTCCTCGTTATCTGACGTCTCTTGATCCATATGTGCTTCAACAAACCTAACTAGCCGCCTTGTTAGATGAAAAGCTCACGTTCTTTTGAGTTAACTCTAATAAAAGTCTATGAAAGCATAATACAGGTTAAAAATTACCCAAAAACAAGTTCAAAAGACTTAAAATTAATAGGTTTTCATGTTACTAAAAGTCTGCTGATGGATTTCAATTAAACACGGAATCAAATAATAAAAGCTACGACCAAAAAAACGGAGTCTTGGACAAAAGCATCTGTTCTCTAACAAAAATTTGGTACTAAATAAAATAATATACATAGTAGATAGTAGAATTTGAGTTCAAGTAAAGCTTTTGGCACCAGTCGAAGGTGCTTCAGTGTAGAGCGTGCATGCTTATGTACACTAACGGTAAATGAGAGGATTTTATGTTGGAACTGTGAACCAGTAAAGCCACTTATGTCTGCGCTAATAATTTTGTTAATTCCAACATATTTTATGGAAATGCTTTAGTGAAAGCAAATTTAATTTTATGGTAGGTTAAGCATTGCATATGGAATTACTTATGTGAGATATATGTACATATTTTTATATATACCTGCATATACATATAATGTGGGCGAAGTAAAGTGATGCTAAATAAATTGCGTGCTGCTGCTGCTGGTTAGGTTGGGTTAACTGGTGACTATTTTCCCATATAAATACAAATAGATATGTACATATATGTAAATATATACATACATACACATTTAAATGCACATATACATAAGTACACAAATGTAATTTTATATATATTTATTCAGATTTTATTGCACACATTTTAACTTTCAATGGTTTTCAAAGCTGTTGAACTCACTCTTAAAGCGGGTGTATATAATAGAAGCACATATGTATGTAGATACCTGCAAATATACATACATATATACATAAGTACATATATGTAAAGAAAATTGTTACAGTTGAGTGACTTGAATTAAGGTTTAAAACACTGAAGGAGTGAATGAATGAGTGAAAACGAATGAATGAATGAATGGCTGAGAGAAAGGCGTTCTGCGAAATTACCTTTGTGTAGACATCCGGCGATGTGAAGACATGTCCCAAAAGGTTAGGAAAGTGTAAATAAAAAAGTCATTAATATCGTGTACACATAAATAAGAAATCGTAGAGAAATTTGTGTGACTATTTACTAGCATTTTCAGTTAGCACATGGCGCTATGATTTTCCATTTTGTTTTGAGAGGAAAAACGAAGATTGCATTTCAGATAGCCATTGAAAAAGGTGAGGACGAGCTGATAGTCAAAATATGTATGTGAAGGTATGTATTTGGGTTAAATAAATGAATGTGTTAAAATTGGCCGCCTCACCCTAAATTGGAATAGAACAAGAAAAAGCGTTCACTTCCGTCGAAGCAAAGCAATAATTACTCTTCAAAAATATCCATACAAGGAACTTGTATTAAATCTATCAGTTTGCATGACTGCTATATGCTATAGTAGTCCGATCTGTACAATTTGCTTGGAGCTTGTTGCTCGGGACAATAATTCATGCCAAATTTCTTTCACATATGTATATATAACTGATTTTTGATACGGACGAGTGCACCAAAGGCTACTCTATTTCGAATGG
This sequence comes from Bactrocera tryoni, assembly GCF_016617805.1. Lineage (NCBI taxonomy): Eukaryota > Metazoa > Arthropoda > Insecta > Diptera > Tephritidae > Bactrocera > Bactrocera tryoni. Next base: position 57,712,938 of record NC_052499.1, read on the forward strand.
AGTACTCCAAGGTTCGGTATTAAGCCCACTACTATGGAAACTAGTGAATGACGGGGTGCTAAGAAGACAGTAACCAGCAGACGTGAAACTAATTGCATATGGGGACGATCTCCTGGTGGTAGCAGTGGCTAAACAATTAGTCTCAATTAGTCTACCTAAGAAATAAATGCAAATAGTCTACGCCAATGGTTCTCTTCTGTACGTCTGGAACTGGCAGAGCACAAAACAAAAGGTTTACTCATAAGCACCAAGAAGGTGGAAGAACAAATAGAGCTCACCATAGGGGAGTGTGAGATTACTTCACAGTAGCAGCTGCAGAACCTGAGAGTAATAGTGGATTCCAAATTAAAATTTAAGGAACGCCAGGCGTATACTTCCGATAAAGCATACAAAATTTATGATGCTCTATCGAGAATGACGACAAATAGAGGCTGTGTGCGTTCCAGCCGGCGATTCTTAATAGCGAAAGTAATGAGTTCGGCAATACTGTTTGCAGCACCAGTATGGATACAGGCAATGAATTTGAAAGCGTATGATAAACAAAGAATTGCAGGGCATAGGCTTTATGAAATTCCGGACTATCGTATATCAACTCGAGCGATTATAACAGCTATCAGCGCCCAAAACAGTATCGGCAAAGACAGAGGTGAGAAACAAGAGGACCAAAATATGGCAGCAGTGGTGGCATTCCTCATCCAAAGGACGCTGGACCTACAGACTTATACCGGACATCCACTTGTGGATAGACAGACAACATGGGGACCTGGATTTCCATCTGACCCAAATACTTAGTGGACATTGGTGCTTTAGAAGCTACTTTTACAGATTTCATAATGACATTAGTCCGACGTGTTCAGAGTATATTGAAGGCTCTGAACTTCTATTATTTTATTGCCATCGCTTTTTAAATACAAGGGCAAAACTAAAAAACTCGGTGGTAGTTTTACGGTCGATAATTTAACGACACTAATGTGACAGTCGACTGAGCAACGGAAAGCTGTTAGCGAAGCGTCAGCATTCATAATGACAAAACTGAGATTTTTTCAACAGATTAGTAGTCCGTTAGTTCATACAATCGAGGATACTTACTATAAATGTCCTGTCATTCCCACGAAGTAATACTTAACTGGTGGTTCCGTGGGAGAGCCTTGAGTTGGAAGTAGATGCCGCAAAGAAGATGACGTTCAAATTGGTTGGGGTCAGCAGAAAGATCATTACTGGCTTTTGTCACGTCGGCGTTATGTAGTTGAAAGAATTACAAAGATCGAAGTCGAGATCAGTCTATCTACGAGGCCATAGCCAGTACACTATGCTTTCCATATGAAAATATATGATTAAAAAGGGTTAAACTACTCATGTGTGATTTTATTAGAAGCTGAATGGCGCCGATTCGGAACGAAAAGATTACCTTTAGTAAAAAAAAGACTTAAAAAAATCACCAAAACGAAAAAGTAGTTCTCAGTCGAAAATAGTTGCAACCAATTGTGAAAGACTCTCTTAACTAGCACGCCTTAAAGTCTGAGTGTCTAAGAATATTGATACTGGTGCTAATGCATGAAGTAGATACTCGACGGTAAAAATACGGGCCATAGGAAGTTTTATAATTGCAAGAGGTAGAAACAAAGGGCAAATTGGAAAACTGTTAGGTAAAAAGCTGAGGTCAAAAGACCATGAAAAATTTGATATATGTCGAAAGTCGTATTTTTGCAAACTGTCTTCATGTATAGTACACATACAAATACATATATAACTATATTTTAATTTATTTAATTTTCAATGACATTGTTGGAAGTTGTTGAAGGGTCATAAGTGTTTGCGGATGCTTGCCTGGGCAGATGCAAATGTCACTAGCGCGATATTATAAATATTCCATATTTTCCATAGTAAATTTGCATAATTTTTTATATGAAAGTAAATGACTATTTATAACAAATGTATACATAAACTATATCAATATATATGTATGTATATTCATTAACTGCAGCTTTTATTTGCAGTAAAATTGATGTGTGTGGGGTTAAAAGTGCGCTGGTGCGCGTCACTGCTTTCTAATTTGATTTGTGCAATTGAGTGTGAGCACTCACCAACGGAGTCAGTCGCTAGCCGCCGGTTGGCAATTGGCAATCGCCAGTGCGCATCATGAAGCGCACAGCATTCACAGATAAATGGGCACTTAAGCGCACGCATCCATACATACATACACCCACACATACGTAAATGTGTACAATAAGCGCACATTTTGAGCGACCACAGGCAATCGGAGGGTTGAATTTTATGCTAACTGCGGTGGTGTTGCGCTTAAATTGCTTAATTGTCAGTTTTATAAATGTGCGCGCGTACATTTCTGTATTATAATCTATAATTAACCGATTAGTGAACAATTAGAATCGTTAAGCGGAAAAGTGATGCGTTTAGCAAAGTGCTTACAAAGGAGTTGTGGATTGATATAAGTTGGTCTAAGACAAAAAGGATAATTGGTGCATCGCTCATACGCACGGTGGCACCTTGTTGATGAAGAAATATAATAATATTTAATTAGTAATAGCATACACTGGAGCTACAAAGGTTGAACTGTATGCAATACTAATGATTTTTGGTCACAATTTAAGGCATATGTTGCAAATATTTAGGGTTGGAATTGATGTTCTCGTGAAGGAAAATTATTCAAAATACGAGCCTCAGAGCATCAAAATTAAAGAAATTGTTTGATAAAGTTGAGGTTTAATGATTGTTGAACCATTTAAAAGGATCAAGGAATCCAAGAGAATATGACGAACGAGAACACACTTCACATATGCATTTTTTATAGCATAAAAGCGTATAAAAAGATCATTATTCCGACTTTAATGGGTCAGTTTGTATGGCAGCTATATGCTATAGTGGTTCGATCCGAACAATATGTGCGCAAATTATAGCAATGCCTTGGATAATAATCTATCCAAAATTTCATGACCATACCTTGATAAATGAAAGAGTTTTTCATACAAGGACTTGAGTTCGATCGGTCAGTTTGTATGACAGCTATACGCTAAAGTAGTGCCATCTCTACTATTTCTTCAGAGTTTGTGGCAATGTTTTAAAAAATAATCTCTGCCAAATTTCATGAAGATTAATTGACAAATAAAATACTTTCTCATACAAAGACTTGCGTTTGATGAGTCAGTTGTATGGCAGCTATATGTTATAGTAGTCCGAACTGCACAATTTTTCCGTATATTGTAGCGTTGCTTCAAAGATATGAGCATGTATATAATCACTTTCTTTACCATGGTGTAGCCGGCTCCCAAAAATTTTAAAACGCTTTTTTCAGAGTCGGTGTGAAAAATTTATCCGAAACAACTGTGTTGAGTGAAGTAAAATTTTCAAACGACCTTCTTAGATATATTTGGCAGGTAAGGAACAAATAAATAAGATTTTTAAATTAATTATAATAAGATTTTGAAACCACAGCGAACAATATTTTTTTCACAAAAAACGCTTTTTTTTTGGAAATCCGCCATTTTGTAAAAAATCAAGGTTTTGACTTCGATAATTACGTATTCATCTGTATCAATAACAAATTGTTTTTCTTTTGGATTTGTGATAATTAAAACAAAAAATCTTTCTCATCGCCAGACACGTTTTTCTGGAGATTTTTTTTTTTTGATTATTTTTTTATTAAATTTGTTTACTAGAAAATTGCGAAGTTTGTCTATTTTTTAATATATTGATTTATTTCCCGAAAAAACGCATTACTGACTTCTCTTCTTCTCCTCTTTAAAATTTTGTAGCTATGAACTCAATAATTGAGAAGTATATTAAACTCACTCATATCACCACAAACCAATGCCGGCACCATAAAATTGTGCTCCGACAAATTTATTTGCTTTCGAATGGCATTGAGTAACCACACACACATTTTTTTCTCTCCTTCTTCGCATATTTATGACATAAGCAAATTTATCAAATAATAAAAAATTTGTTTTGCCAAATAATACAACAAAAAAGAAAAAGCAACAATAAGAGAAGAAAAAGTATTCGAAAACGACGCGCCGACGAAAGTAAATTAAGAATTATATACCTATGTATGTATGTGTGTAAATGCTAAATCATATGAAATAAGTAAAAATTCTTTCTAACTTGATGAATAAGACTCTATTGAGCGAAAGAGGAATGCAAAAAATGTGAGAATTTATTAAGTGAGCGCGGAAAATTTTCTAAAAAATTGTTAAACATATACATACAGATGTAAATAGGCAGTAAATATATGATGCATAGGTATAACAACAACAAAAATATTATTGTTGTAGCCACATAGGCAACACAGCATCTCAAATTTTCATTTATTTGCAGCAAATATACTATCTGTTCGTATATATACATATGTATGTATATATATATAAATATACATAAGTATGTATACATACATATATGCATGTGTGCATGTCTCACATTGTGCGAAAACAATTTTTTCTATGAATTGTTTTTGTTTTTACTGGCTACAGTGAGTGGCTTTGATCGATTTGTTGAGCAACAACAAGGTGCATTTGTTATTAATTAAGATTTCCATGAATATTATGCAGCAGCAAGTGGCTACAATTTGCTTTTGCACAAATACATTCTACATAAGATGTTTTGCCTGCCCTTTAGAACACATTTAGCTTCAGGCTCAGCTGGCAGCAAGCTTTGACTCAACAACCGCAAAAGGTTTATCTGCGAAATTTTCACTGGAATCTTTTCTAAAAATAAATTCGTACAAATTCTTCGATTGCATAACTTTTTAATTTTACATAGAATAAAGGTTGAACAAATTTTTTTTATCAACAAAAGTTCGAACAAAAATTCTTAGAATATGCTTGTTTTAAATTCTTGGGAGGGTATACCATTATTCCGACATATCGAGCTCGTGTTGAAGTTGTGTTAAAAAGTATATTTCTTGTATTTGCTCTACGATTAAGTTTTAGAAAAGTTCCAAGAAGATCCGACGTTTTCGAGCCAAATTGTGTTCAGCGATGAGGCCCATTTCTGGTATGTAAATAAGCAAAACTGCCACATTTGGGACGAAGAGCAACCTGGGGAGATTCAAGAGCTGCCATTTTATCCAGAAAAACAACGGTTTGGTGTGGTTTGTGGTCCGGTCATCAGTCAACATTTCTTCAAAAAAGATGCCGGAGAACGTTACCGCCAATGACGACCGTTATCGCACCATGATAACCGGCTATTTGATGCCTGAAATTGAAGCTTGTGATCTCGGCGACTTTAAGTTTTAAAAGAACGGCGCCACTTTCCACACTTCGCATAAATCAATGGATTTATTGATAGAGCACTTCGGTGAGCAGATAATTTCACGATTGGCCATTTAAATCGCGTGATATCACACCGTTAGAATTTTTGCTGTGGGGTTTTTCCTGTGGGGTTATGTAAAGTCTAAAGACTATGCGGACAATCCCCCTCCGATTCAAGACTTGGAGCAAAACATCACGTGTGTTATTCGCCAGTTACCAGTCGAAATGTTCGAATGAGTCATCGAAAACTGAACTCAACAGATGGATCGTCTGAGACCTAGACGCGGCCAACATTTGAAAGAGATAATCTTCAAAAAGTAAATACTAAAGAATGTTCTTTCGAATGATTAAAAACATTCCCCATTAAATTTGAAGTTTCAATGTTCCCTACATCGAAATGGATCATCAAATAACAAATCCAGCAAGTTCGGATATATCGTTTAATAAAATTCAGGGTTGTGAAAGCTCTACGTCAAGTGGGTGCCGTGCGATCTGAGAATGCACATAGACAATATACCGTAACTCAAATCAATGGAAAAAGAGTGCACCGTATTGGATCTATCTCCTCACGAATTTTTTGGTTTTCAGATCTCAAGAGTTTGGTCGATGAAAGGAAATCACAGAGTATGCGCAATATTTTGAAGTAAAAAACCAATATTACTATAATGTTTTTTATGACAGGTATGAAAGATCGCCATAAACGGTCTATAACCTCTGACTTCTATGTGCAATATGTTGAATACTACAATAATTTTTTTTTATTTAAAATGATAAAAAATGTTCAGGGTGTACATAACACTTATGTATGTATGTATACAACAATTACAAGAAGAAAAGTTTAGAACTAAAGTAGGGAGTTGTGGTTGCAGCAGACATTGAAAACCTGCCAACTTTTATGATACTCGATTAAAACGTAAAACTATACTATTTTTGGTGTTTTCTTCATATAGTATTTTAACGTTTTAATAAGTAGCTAACTATTCTGCTGAGCGAGAATTTAGAAATTCCCTATAGCTAAATCGCTGATTAAATGCAATCATTCTTTATAATCAAATGCTAAAATGATTTCCAGTGAAAGCTGCTCGAACAGACACATTTAGTCATTTCCAGACTTAAGTATGTACATACCGTACTTGTATGTATATATTCACATATGTATGTATGTACATACTTTATGCAACTACATTTTAACGAATAATCTTAAATATTCGTACGCCGTTGAACTTAACCGCATGAATCACGATATACGCCGATACGATATTACAGTATTCATATACATAGATACATAACAATGACTCTACAAATGAATTATAATAAAACTAACAAATCGCATAAAAATACATAAGAATTCAACTAACCAAAAATGACCATAGAAAGTTAGCTGGCAAACAAAGTGAATAAACAAAGAAATCCCGCAGAGAGAGAACATTGAGGGAAATAACCAAAATGGCAATGAGAAGTTTTAATTCACTTCAAGCATTGTGTGAGCAGAAAATTCATCTCCAAAAAAAAAACAAAAACGAAAAAAGACTAAGAAAAAATAATAGAAATAACACAAAAATAAATATAAATATAAAGAAATAGAAACAACAGAAGATACAACAGCAGCTATTATACGCGGCACAATGCGTGTGTTAGAATTATTTTAGACAAAGAGCAATTGGAAAAATAAAAATAAATGAAATAAAGAAGAAATATAAATGTAAAATTAACAGCGAATTATTATTAATTTTTTTTTAATTTTCATTTCATGAACATAAAATGCAAAACAAAGTATCATCCAAAAAAACTAGAATTAAATTTTTTATTGCTTTCAATTGACTACATCATATTACAAAATTTTTGGCTGCAAGTTTAAAACAAGTTCTACAGAAAACAGTTATATGGCAATGCTGTGGGTTATGAAAAGATCTACAACTTTTGTAGACATATTTTTTCACATAACCTCAAAATTTCTGTGATAAATTCAAAAAATCAAGTTTTTGTGATTCTCTTTCATGAAACTTGGTGGAAACTTACTTTCCTATGTCCTAAATATACTCGTTCAATTCATAGCCTGTCGTAAAGCATCGTAAAATCGTAAAATTATAAATTTTTATACTTGTTTTTTTATAATTTTACGATTTTACGATGCTTTACGACAGGTTGTGAATTGCTCAACTGTATCTTTTATATTTAAAATGTTAAGGATGAAACCTTATTTTGATTTAGAAATGGAAAACCTCTAATTTTCAATCAAAAATTCTCAAGCCAAAATTTCAGATATTAAAAAATCAGTAAGCTTTTTTTCACTGAAATCTGTACTTTCTGGTGATATAAAAAATAAAAAAAAAACAAAAACAAACCACTAAACAGCTGCTTCTTTTACAGTGTTTTCCAATAAAAATGATATGATTTCCTTAAAGAAAAAAAAAAACAAATTGTTGAGGAAATTCAAAAGTTTTTTATTTAATATAAGATACAATCGATACAATTAAGTTCTGAATTTAACATCATTCAAATGACCTCCACGACATCTTTTGAAAGGATACTTTTTCCACTAAATCTAGTCGTATGTCATGAATAGCACGTTCAATACTGACTTCGATGATTCCACCACACCAAACTATCAATTTAGGTGAAGGTAATGGTTATTCATGAATAATTAGTGAATTGTCTTCGCAAAAAAATCTACAGTTCTTGATATATACCGCACCACTTAGATGAAAGTGAGCCTCATCGGAAAAGCTGAATTTCTAAAAAAAAATCGTAAGCGTTTTCAAGTTGTTCCAAGGCAAAATCATCAAATTCATAACGTTTACGGTGGTCTAATGTCTTCAGTTCTTGAGTGAGAACAATTTTATAATGATGTGAGCCCTATTGCTATCACAAAATCCACCAAGTTGTAGTTTGAGACAGTCCCAACTCTCGAGAATCGACAAATTGCAAGCAACATTTGGCTGCACGGCAGCAATATTTTCATTTTCTTTGAGCATTTCTTTGTCTTATTCGCACTTGATCAGTATGTAAAGAAAATGTACGCTCAAAATTTTCGACAATTCAATGAATAGCGAGCACAGGTGGACGATAATTATGACCATATAAAATGGCAAAAGCGCACAAAAAGTTGCAATAGGAGAACGATTATTTTGATAATAAAATTGTAAACATTGCTGAATACAATGAAGAAAAATTACAGATTTTGACATATTAAAAATGGCCGAGACGACACTTCGAAATCATAACATCCCTATTGGAAAACCCGCTATCCTCAGTAGCAGCAATAAAAAGCAGTTTTGAACCGATGCGTTTTTATCTTAAAGAATTTGTTTGTTTTCAAAAATTAACTACCCTGGTCCAGTATGTATATTAACATATATTTTACGCCACAAAAATATTATTGGAGACATGATTTGGGAAACTGAAACTGCAAAGTTTTAGGTCGACGTACTGAACTTGAACAACCAAATGAGTTTGATGGCATACATTAAGTCATAATGCGGTCGATACTTTGGGTAATTATGCAGTGAATTTAAAAACTGATATTACGCACACTTTTATTAATATAAGACGTAACCGAAAGGCACACAATTGGAAGATTGTGACTCAAATTTATGATAATCGAGCGAGATCTCACGATAATTTCAGCTGGTATCTGTTGTAAGGACGTGTCCTTATATCTTTATATTGGTAAATTAGGTAGGAAAGTTCGTTTGGTAAAAATATTCTATAAATTGTGATATAAATAATTTTTCCATAAACGAAATCGTTGATTAAAGTTAAAATATCGACATTCGTTTAAGAATTTGTACAAACAAAATCTGGTTGTCTTTCAAAAACCTTTTGTATTCGATTTTGCGGTAGGTCACGAAATTAATTGGAAAACTAGAAACCGCCGAATGAAGTCTGAAAGATGTCATCACCCTCTAGCTGCCGTCTCAAAATAAAGTTCATCTATTTATGAAGGCCACAATAAGACATTTGTCCGAGAACTCGGTTTGTCCAAGATATCACTTACAACGTCGTCAGATATTAGGAGATATTTCGAGCGCTGAAGAACGATGAAAATCGATCCTGCTTTCAAAAAAATGTCAATACGTTACCAAATAGTAATTGCAAACAATAACATATCTATCAGATGTTTACGAAACGCTGGGATTAATAGAAGTGGGAAGCTCTGGGAATAAGAAATATTTTTATAAAAATTTTTTGAAACCCCAAAAAAGTTAACTGTGCGACCAAATTTGGCACGACTGCCACAAAACCGGGTTATTTCTCCATTAGAAATAAAAAAGATAGGGTTTGGGCGCTTTAAGAATATTAGAAAGATAAATTCCGAGTTCATAAGTTAGTTTTAATTCTTGACAGCAAAAGACTCAATTCAAATTTACGGCACTCTCAAAGTCAATAGAAACTAGAGCTTCGCCCAACTTGAACTGGAACTTCCTTTACAGACTAGTCTAACTTTAAGAACCTGTGGAGTTTCATGTTTGCACTGGAACTACCTTAACGGACTAGTCCAACTTTGAGAACCCGTGGTGTTTCAATCAAAACAATTAAAAGTACAAAAAACAAAAGCAGAATTTTTCGTTTTTCTTTCGAAATTTTTTCCTCTTCAGCTAAGATTGAAGTAAACTTAGTGCAGCTGTAAAACCATTTGAGATTACTCAACAGTTTGCCGATTTACTTAACGATTTATCCCCAACATTCGTGCAAGAACAGCAACTTTTCAATCACAGCTGAGATTTCTGAAAGAAAATCTTTTAGCAGCAATGAAAATGAAATAAGTGAAAATCAGTGAAAATTGCAGACGGAAAATATTATTTACTTTTAAAGCAACAACAACAGTAATTTAGCTGTAAACATGTAAAACAATACGACACAGACAGTCAGCGCTTTGCAATTGTCGGTCGTCAGCTGACTGGAGGTGCGACGCTTTAAATGCGGTAACGCTAATGGCTTTGTTGTTGCCGGTTGCTGGCGTTTAACAACCTCGTTGTCGCTGGCTAATTGAGAGCGTGAATGGCAGAGATGCGGGCAAGTGTGCGCCACAGTGTTAATGTTAGCATCTGGCTGTGTGTGTGTGTGTGTGTGTGTGTGTGTGTGTGTGTGTGTGAAACAATATGGTGGCGTTGGGTCTTAGTAGTCGACTACCAACAATAACAAAAACATAGAGTACAACTAGCAATACAAAAAGTAAAATTCATCGTTGCAGCTGCTGCTGCGGCGGCTGCTTGGCTTTTGCCGGTAATGAAGTTATTGATGAGTCACGGTGTCAGCCAGCAATGCATGTCTAGCCGTATATGTGTGTATGTATGTATGAATTCATGTTGTTGTTAGCAAATAAAAGTACATATGTAGTGAAAAACACCAACAGATTTTTTGAGTGGCACAAATGCGGGCATAAACCCACTCGCATTTGCTTTAGTCACGTCATTATTAGCGTGAGAGTGAGAGTTATTGAGGTGGCGTGTGATTTTTTAACGGTTTTTTTTCATTTTTTTCGTGTTTAATTTTTCAATTATTCACCAGTTTTCATTTTATTTGCTTTTTGTTAAATGGTTTACATATAAACGAGATTTATTTATTTACACCGCATCTTAGCTCGCTTCTTGCTTATAATTTCAATGGAATTGTTTTCAAAATTATATCGTGTCGATGAAGTCAGACTTTCAGACAGGTTGGCGAGATGTGTTTTTTTTAGCTGTTATTTTTGCACTCTCTTTTAGGGGAAAAATACATTTGCCAATATCGGATTATTTTTACATTAGCGGCTTGTCATATACATACAATATAGTATGTATGTACATACATACATATGTATATGTGTTTAATACAAAGCGAAAATTCGCGAGTTTCAATGAATGCCAAACGGGTATATAGAGATAATATAAAACCTTATTTTGTACATAATGTTGCAATTTACGTCTTTACAATAACAAAAACAAACAAAATAAACACAAACAGGAAGTAAAATACTTCTTAATCTTGAATTGCAATCATCAAGTAAATCACATGTTAAAAACTTTGCAAAACTGCTAATCTCCATTTTGTGATTGGAAATATTCTGGCAATGAGCTGTCTCCAAAACGAATTGTATGAAAGCTGCTTTAAGTCAAAACAAAAAAGTCTGCTGCACCGAAGCTAAAATACCGCTCACAGGCGCATTTCTTATAGCATAAAAGGGTATAAAAAGATCTTTATATTGATTTTGATTGGCTAATTTGTATGGCAGCTATATGCTATAGTGGTCCGATCTGTACAAAATATTCGGAGATTATAGGGTTACCTTGGACAACAATCCATGTCAATTTTTGTGAAGATACCTTGAAAACTGAAAGAGTTTTTCATACAACGACTTGAGTTTGATTGGCTAATTTGTATGGCAGCTATATGCTATAGTGGTCCGATCTGTACAAAATATTCGGAGATTATAGGGTTGTCTTGGATAATAATCTATGCAAAATTTCAAGAAGATGCCTTGATAAATGAAAGAGTTTTTCATACAACGACTTGAGTTTGATTTGGCAGTTTGTATGGCAGCTATATGTTATAGTGGTCCGATCTGTACAAAATATTCGGAGATTAGAGGGATACCTTGGATAATATCTTCGGAATTTATAGCGTTGCCTTAGACAATTATCCATGCCAAATTTGGTGAAGATATCTTTTCAAGTAAAAAAACTTTGACTTTGATCTGTCAGTTTGTATGACAGCTATATGTTATTTTATATGGCAGAGCAATAGAATATGAAGACCTGAAATATAAAGGATCTTAATATGATTAATTGATTTTCTTCGGCTTTTCGCTACTTACCGCGCTGACTTTTTAATTCCACTAACTTATAAGCCTCCGAATATTAAAAAAAAAACTGAGCTTAGCAATTAATAATTGGAGCTTTGCGTCTTTCAGAAAAGCTTTTAATAGATAGCTATTACAATGAACTATGTTACCTAGTCTCATACATACAAAAAAAACACTTGGTATCAGTAACAAATGCATCCGTTGTTTTCTTAGTGGGTTATCAACAAGGTAAAGCATCGAGTTTTCAACATTTCTGTTGGGCATTTGATCACTCAGACTTACTATATGTATTTGAACTATTTTCAAAATATTTAGGTTTGTGTTTCAATGGAACTACCAGGCCAAATTACCAAAAATCAAATATGTTTTTTTCATATGATGGAATAGTTGTTTTAGTTAAGTTTTTTTCCATGGGAACTTAGAGGAATTAAAGAAAACAAATAAATCCAGCTGTTTTCAAAACTGTCGTATTAAGAGTTTATCTGTATTCCAATAAAGATTGCTCGTAGTTTTTTAGGAAATGCTCTATGACACTACAACAACAACAACATGTTTACATTTTTTCATATCAGCAGCTTGAGTTTAGGAAACGGAGAGACTTCGAATTTCGGCTGGGAAGGAAGGATCATTAATGCGAATTTCCAAAATTTACAAAAACTTTATGGATGCTATACTGAGAGCCTAACCAAATTTTAAAATAACATTCCTGAGAAAAATAGAGAAAAAGTGAGAAAATCCCTTATGTTTGCCCAGAAGGAGATATGAAAGTTATCATATTAAAATAATCAGAAATTAAATCGCCTTCAGTGACAAAGTGTTTCGATTAAAAACAAATCTCAATTTATTTTCGGCCTTTTCGCGAAATTTCAGGAAGTATTTTAAAAACTGACAAAACTGCTTTCTTTTCTGAACAAAATTTGAGCTTGTAGAAGAAAGCTTGTGAGGAAAAATATAGTCGGCAAACTAGTTGGGCTTTACGATGCATACTAGTTGCTAAGTAATTTATAATTATTTTGAAACAGAGCAAGCACAAGAGAAAAAAACCCTCTCCATACATTCCAAATAAATAAAAAATACCAAAATTGATTTTTACTTAACAAATGACCTCCTAAGGCAAATTTTTTTTATTTTATTAGAAATCGAATTTTTAAATTTTCTAAATCATTGCATAATTACATTATATAAGAAATATGGAATTTTACACATATACATATATATGCATATATATATATATACGTATATGTATGTATGTATTTAGCTCATATTGCTTTTTATCGATTAGGTAACACCATACTAAACTACTACATAAGATGTACTAAAATTTAAGTTTGCTTTCATACAAATTAATTTGCTTGTTTTTTTAGTTTTTCCATTTTTTTGTTTTGATTTGTTTTGTTTTTGTCTTTACCAAATTTACAAAATTTAATAATATCAAATTAGCATAAATGTAGTAATGTAAGTATGTATGTATATTTATTTAATATAATATGCTATAAGTACTTAAGTATAATGTTTTGGTCGTAATTGCTACAAATTTAATTGGCGACTACTAAATTTAATGCTTAACATAAACATAAAAACAACAGGAAAATCAAAAGGAAATCACAAAACATTTGCTATTTATACATAGAGAATACGCAAATATTTATAAAAAATAAGATTTATAAATAAAATTACATAAAATTTGTGGAACGCAGTAAAAATGCACACAGCGGTGACGAGTGGAGTAGGCATACAATTATATACATACATATAAGGTACGCTTTAGGTATATGTATATGAACACGCGCTGTTGTTCTTGCTGTTGTTGCGTAGCAGACGTGACATTGTTGCTGTAATGCGTTTATGCATATTTTACTAAATTCTGCTATTAACAAGCTAATTGTATGCAGCTAACGCATCTAGCAAGGAAAACACAATAAATATTAGGTTGTGTAGGTAATTGACTTTTCACTTAACTAACACAGTTGTTTTTGTTATTATATGTAATAATATTATAAAACTATTTTGTTATCGTAATCCTTAGAAATCACATATTTAGAAGCTACAACAAAAGATTTAAGCATTTTTTTCAATAACTTTAATATGCACCAGCTGTTTTTTGTTTTTGTGTTTTTGTTGGTTTTTTGTTTAATTTTTATCAGAAATATACCATAATAACAACAAAATAAATTATAAATATACGAAATAATAATTTGCTGCTGAACGCAAGAAAAACGTTTGTTCCAACAAGGCCGCCACATTTGACACAAAGTAAAATTATGCCTTCTAATTTCGCACAAAACAACATACATAAATAAAAAACGATTTCGTCATTGCACATTTCTGTGTATAAATTGCTTTAGTCAGCGCTTAAACCAGCCAATATTTGTGTACCAACAACAACAATTATTATTTGCGATAATATTTTATATATTTTTAATTTTATCATTTTTTGGGTGTTTGTTTTGTTTTTATTTCTTTGACTACTTACCAACGACAAAACAGTTTGCTGTCAAGCAGTTGCTGCTTATTGGCGCATATGCTTTATTTCTAATTATGCTGTTGGTTAGTTGGGCGCTTGGCTGGGTGGCAAGGTTGGCTTGTTGTCGGTTGGTAGGTCGCTAGCGTTTGTCATTGCACATTCCTTTTGTGGCGATGATCGTACATTGATTGGCAGCTTTTGTTCTTTTCGATTCAATATGATATAAAGCGAAGGAGCCGCAAATTATTTGTGAGCAAATATTTTTTCGCAAACGAACAGGCTGCGAGGCGCATTTATGGCATTTTTTCGATTTTCTCAATTTATCTTCAATTTATTTCGTGCATCATTGGCGTGCAATTGTTAGTAGAGAGGCGGCTTAAATTTTGTTTGATGTGCATTTTGCTTGTCTTGCATTTGCAGCGGACAAAAGTGCATGCGCTTTGTTTGCTATTTATTGTTGTTGTTGCTATCGTTTAAAGTGCAATTTGTCGGGCGTTCGGTCGGGTTAGTTACCGCGTTATGGGTGCTGCTCATAGTTAAATTAAGGGTGCTTGAAGGTGCGCTTAGTTGCAAACTATGTTTTTTGTTGTAGTTGCCATTATTTGTTTTCGTTTTTTTTTTTGCATTCCCATTTGTGTGTGTGTGAGAGGTACATAGGTGTTTGTAATATGCTTAGCATTGTTTTAATTTTTATATTTTTATGTTTTTTTTTTGCATTCTTCCATTCGTCTTCACATGACAGTTGTGACATACAAATAATACAATACATATGCAAGTAGATATGCCACACCCGCAAAAGTTGTGAAATTTCAAAAAACAAAATAATTTTGGATACGTGCACTCGCTATGCGTCTACATAAATGCATTTATAAAAGCTACAAGCTTAGCTTAGTGTTCTATTAAAAAAAGAGCTACCAACCGCAAGCTGCTTTACGTTCTGATCGCTCATGTGATGACGTGATATGCAACAGCTGCAATGAAAAGTAGGCGTACTTATGTACATATGTACGTACTCATGCGTGGCTAAGAGCTTACATAATTTAAGCAGGCGATTCAAAGAAAACAATATTTAAGTTAACGAATTGCAACAGCAGCAAATGTGTATATTTATTATGACTTTTTTTCGTTATATCACTTTTCCGCTAGTGTTGCCAAAATATTTATTCAAATAAAAAATGTACAAATAGTTGTGATGTGGATAGTGTTTGGCAGCGGTTTGTGAGTTTTTAACAAAAATTATGCACATAATTTGAACAAAGTATAAAAAATATTCCAAAAAAGTTTCAAAAATAAAAAACAGAAAGTAAAAAAAATAAATGAAATACAAAAAACAATTTTAAGATTATAAAAAAAACAACAGGCCGGCATCATGTTGTTGTGGCAGCAGCAAACAGTTGTTTTTATGTTAGTTGAGGCAAAACGCACAAATGTGCCCATGCGGTGTTAATAATCCAAAATAAAATTTGTTATAGTTGTTAGTCGGTTTGGTTGGTACATTTTTATTGTTGGCATGCAGAGTGTGGAGTTATTATAGTTGTTTTTGTTGTTGTTGTTGTTACGGGTGAAAGTGTTCCCATTTGATATTCAATGTTTTTTGTTGTTTAATTTTTTGTTTTGGTAATTTATTTTAATTTAATTTTATTTTTTATTGAGTGTTATGTAAAACAACGAACGCATTGTAAAGTTGAGATTGCGAAACAAAAGTAAAAAAGAAGGAAAAAGAAGAAAAAAATAAACAAAAACATATTGTGAGTATTACGAAATGATTGTTATATGATGAGATATGTGTTAGTGGTAATATTACCTTAGGGTACTCGTATTATGTAAAATTATGTAAATATAAACACTAGCCAAGCATAAAATAATATAAAATTGTGTTTTATAAAGAATATTAGGAATAAAACAAGATAATCATAATAATAAAAGTAAAGCAGCTAATGCACTTAATTTTTAAATGTTATTTTATTATAATGCGAGCATAAGTCGATAAAAGTTATAAAAAAATTATTATTATAGCAGTTTTTAGCTAAATGAGATCTATTACGCTTTCAAATTTAGCTTGAGTTAAGCTTGAGCACACACAATTTTTATATTCGACAAAATATTTTATAAAAATAAAATTTAAAAAATGAAAATGACTTTAAAATTTGGTATTAAAGGGTATTAAAAAATAACACTATAACAAAATAAAGAAAACACATTTTATTCAAAAATTGCATATAAATTAAAATCTTCGGGGTAAACGAAAAAAATAAACAAAATATTTCTTAAAAATCTATAAACGAAAATTGTGAATCTTTTTAAAAATGTATCTTAAATTGTGAAAATGATCTAGAAAACATATATGTATATAAATTCTGGTGTTTCGAAATATAATTTTAACACGATTTACTGCAACTTTCATACAGCTCGTAAGCTTTGCTCAAGCCTCAATTAGCCGTAATTACGCGTCTATATACATATAATTTCACATGTTATCGCGCTATGCAACGTATCAGCGCGCGTGCTTATCACAATAAAATAAAAGCAGTTTGAAAAAGTTATCACTACCACATAAATATGCCAGCATTCGAAAGCGTAATCTTATCTACACATAACTAAATAATCAAGCAAATAACTATCAACCTGTAAATTAAATGGTGGAAAAACTCAAGTGATTATTTTTGCGCTAAATATATAAAAACAAAAACATATTTATGTATGTAAATATGTAAAAGTGTAAAGGTAACAATGAAATAAATAAATTTTCAGAAAACAAATATTAATTTTTAATAAATCGGCATAAAGTCTTATTAAGTGTTGCATTTTAAGTTAATATTTATATTTAATTAACGCTACATATGCATGTATGTGTTTTTATATGAACGCGTGCACAACTGTGTGTGAATGCACTTTTTACATATGTGCAAGTATGTTGTGTGTGTTTGTTGTTGTTTTGTTGAATTTTACTTTGCTATTTTTACTTTACAGTCAATTGTTTAATGTGTATGTTTTTTTTTTGTTTTATTATTATTTAACGACTTTAATTTGCAATTTACATGCAATGCAATTCAATTTCCATTCAATTAATTTCATTTAATTCACTTTACTTTAGTTTTCTATATATTTTTTTATTTCAATTGAGTTTTCCAATATATAAAGAGATTTCTATATAGAGAGATTATATGTTTTTAATAAGTAAATAGTTTTTTTGTTAGTTTTAACTTGTTTTTTGTTTTTGTTTTAATAATAAATTGTTGCTATATAAGAGTTAACTAGAGAAATATGCAATAAGTTTGTATGCATGTAAGTAAATACATAGCGTGTTATTTTTCTTATAATACAAATATGAGATTTCGAGGAGTTCAAAATCATAGTAATTTTTTTTTGTGTGTAAATTCAACTGAAAATTGTGTGAAACGAGCTATTCTTAAAAATGTTTGTAAATGCGCTCTCAGCGTCGATTTTGCTTTATTAATTGTTAATAATAATTATTATTTTTTTGTTTGTTTGCTTTGCTTTTGTATTTATACTTTACGCTTAAAAGCAAGTAAAATGAAAAGACCTTCAACTGATTTGTGACTAAACTTTTAACCGGAAATTCTTATCAACAATTATGAAGGGTTGGAAAGTACAATAAATAGTTCTATGTTTTGCTTAAGTTCGTTTATTAATGTTAATGCTGATTTAGTTTATAATTTTTCTTTTGGCATTTTAATGCATTTTTTTATTTTAAGATTTGCCTTTTCATTTTCTCACTTTTTGCATTTTTCTTTAGTGTATATATATTTTTTATACCTTTTAAGTTGTGGTTGCTTCGCATTATAACAGTAATCAATAAGATTTCATAATATAGCAAATACAGTATAATTATATGTTTTTTTAGCAATTAATCATTTAATTAGGTAATTAAGTATGTAATAATTCACCAAATAGGCCGCAAAGGCAGCTTACAAATTGGCGGCATTTACGGCCGCATGGCATTACTATACGGAGACTCTTATCGCTCTTTTACTCCAGCTCTCTAATGCTTGTCAGCAGCAGCCAAGCTAAGTTGACCGCTGCTGGTTATATTTTTGAGGCTTTCAAAACATTTTACTCGTACTACGAGCGTGCGATATAAGAGCTAATAACTAGTTATAATAATTGTAATTACTTTTTTGTTGCTATACTTTTTTGTTTTAACTATATGTATGTAAATAAATAATAAACATGTAGTAGTAATAATGTAATTGCGTTTACACAGTAAGGCCAAGATATGAAGCAACTATGAGACCCAACACAGTCAAACATAACAGGATCATGATCTTCTTTCGGCGCGCCTTGCTCTGGTATTTAAGCGCCTTCTTTGTGTCTTGCGTTGCCGTCTGCACATAGTCCATAGCATGCTCCACATGATATTCAATGCGATCGATCATCTCGCCCTGCGACTCCACCAACATAGCCATATCCATGAACATGTCGTGTAGCTCTTTGATCGATGTCTCCAATTTCATGATATCAGCATGACGAGCCTCTATATCGGCCAGCGTTTGTTTGGCCTGCTGTGTCTCCATGATAATGCCTTGAGTGAATACTGCTGGGTTGCCTTGCTCCAACATGTCTTCCAGTTCTTCGCTGGTCGTTGCACGTCCGGTAATCTCCAGCTGACGTTGTATTCTACCTTTGCAACGCTCTCGGTAATCCGTTTGCGTGCGATTGTATTCTGTCATCACCTCGACGAATTTTCGTGATAGCGTTGAATGTTGTGTTTTGCGTATACGCAAATCGGCGGACGATTTGTTCTGCTGCTCCTCTTGCTCTATATTTTGTTCGATGCTTTTTAGCTTGCCACGGACCCGATTTGCATTCTTTTTAATATCGGCCATTAAATCTTCAAGCTCCTGCTTGGTTTTCTCATCTGACTGAGGGGCGGAGAGTATAGCTGAATGCTTTTTTTTCACTTCCTCGACATTGTCTTGAACGCGATCGATCATACCACGTATCTCCTCCACCTGCTTGAAGAACTCATCCATATAAGAATCATGGGCATCCACATTGACAGCCACTTCCTCGGACTCTTCGTCGTCGGATTGGGCTGCGTGAAGTGCGGCTAATCTGTCTTTTGTCATTTTGCAGCTTTATTTATCTTTATTTATTCAAGAACTGAAGTGTTTGAAATTGTTTTTTTTTTTTTTTGTGGTTCGCGTTTTTTCACTGAAACACTTCTTAAGCAGTGCGTTTGCTTTGAACTTTTTTTAATTTGTATTCTAATTTTAACTTTATATTAGCTGACTTATTTTCGTTGACTTATTTTGTCGTTCGTTGGCTTTGTTGAGCTAAATTTTCAGTAGATTTTTTCAAGGGACAAGGGATATAGCTTTGCTCAATTTCAAGACGTTGTTTATAATTTTTTTTGTGGCAGTTAATGCTCCTAATTTAGCCTATCACTTATTTGTTTCAAAATTATATTAATTGAATTTTCATATAATACTTATGGTGAACTTGACACGAGCACAACACAAATTTTTGCTTTTCTTTTATACGCCAATTCGTTTTTGCTTTTCCATTTATCACTGCTAATTTTGTCGGTCTCACAGCGTACTTCGTGTGTGCAACACTTTCCACGCCTGAATATTTTTTTGCGGTGGTGGGTGGACGCGGGCGGTTGTTTGCGGCCCGTTCGTATGACAATTATCGATTTTTCCTTGCGAAATGCGGACGTTTGGAACCAGCCGCCGTACCGCTGTCTTGGCGATAGTTCTTTTTTTGAGGCGTTGCTTTTTGATATTTCTGAATTAAATTATTGACTTTTCCTCTTATTTTTGTCACTATAAAACTGCCTCTTTGATTGCGTTATACATATATTGCAAGTTATTGTTGAGAGTGAATATTACATATATCAGCATACGAATTTTTAGCATTTGTTATTTCACGTTGTTAGAGGGGGCAGAATGAATTTGAACGTGTGTGTATTGGTATGTGTAGCGGGTGAAGGCAATGCTCACGGTCAACAAATTCAATTTACTGCGATATCCACGACACTCGACAATAATTTGGGCGACATTAACAACGACGACGATAGCGATAGCTTAAGCGACAATAGCAACGGCAGCATGACTCACTTTCTGCCTCACTTTTGTGTGTTATTTTCGTATTCACAGACTGTATGTAAGCTTTTTTAAGTGCTAACAGTTGTATTTTTTATTAAATATTTTATATACAGAATTAAATTTTATCTTGTGAGTTGTAGCTCTTATATTATTTCACATCCACAAATTGTAAGCTTTCGAATTTTTTGCTTTCCTTTTGATAAACACCTTTTATAACCAGCACTTGGAGCACTCAATGGTATAATTTAACACACGCGCAGGGAGAAAAATTGTTGGTATCTGCTGTTGCGTTCACTGCTTATGATGACGATGAAGGTGATGACGCTGTTGGACGAGCACAATGTCGAAAATGTAGCTTATCGTTGAAAGCTTCCGAACAACAATAGAGAGGGGTGGGTTATGATGGCAAAAATCAGCGCAAATTGTTACTAGAACGCCAAAGCAGCTATGAATGAGAGTGGATTGGATTTTGATTGTTGGTAGATGGTTTTTGTGTATCGGGTTTTCTATCACGTTGTTTTTGCCTCTTCTTTACTTTCGTTATTTGAATTCCTTATTTTCCACTTTTATCACATTTATGGGACTAGTACTCCCTTAAGTTTTCAAAAATGTTTCACAAATTTTAATATAACTTCAGTTTTGAACTAGTTTCTTTATATACATATATGTGAGTAGCCTTTTTAGCTACTCCTATTGTTGTTGGAAATTCTCTTTAGAAGCGTGTAAAATGAAGAAAAAATCGATTTTTGCTCAGGGTCTTTTTTACAACCGAACGCGTACGCGCGCGGTTACACCGTTTATGCGGCGGTACGTCAGTGCAGCTTAAATAGAATATAGACGCTTTAGGAGTAGCGTGGTAATCACTTTGTTCACTAATTTTGTATTATTTTCTACAAAAATGTGTTTCGTGAAAAATATATTCCGTTTGTGTGACCCTATAGTAAGAAAAAAGGGCCAGTGTGAGCGTTGACTGATTTTCTTTTGGTCACGGTTTATGAAGCACGGACGTCCGGAAAATGCTCTCGACGCGTTGCTGGCTCTTCACAATCTAATGAAAGAAGCAAGAGCGCTGCTGTATGAAACTAAGACTGCATCGGTATTCGCTCGTACACGAATGTGGAATTCGTACGCTCGTGTGGATAGTCTCTATAGTGCGTTTGCGTTGTATATATTTTCCATCGGGGGAGGCACAAGCGTTGCACTCAGCGGTTCATCTTTTGGAGGCTATACTCTCTGCTGTTGTTGTCACTATTAGTTGTCCAACGTAAGCTGAATTTTCCCGGCAAATTTTCACTAAAAAATTGTAGGAGCATTTGTTAAAATTGGAATGTTTTTTTATTAACTTTTGATTTACCAGTAAGGGGCGTTGATTACACCATTTAACTCTCCAATGTTATTTTCCTTACTTGACAGCTTTTTAATTATGCATTAATCACTTCTTCGCTGTATTTCGTTTGACAACCACTTTTTATTACGTCAAAGGACACAAATTAAAACACCAAAATCCACATAAATACCGTATATGTTGAAATCAGAATCGATGTAAAAATATTTACTTCTGTTTCCAAATTCTATCTATTTGGATAAATAATTACGATTGGAAAATTAAGCACAAAAATTTATGCACTGCAAAATTGAATAAACCAATTCAGAAGCAATTCACTTATGCTTTATTTTTTTTGTTAGCACTTTTGACATTTCTCTTTTGACTATGCGTTGTCACGTAATGAAATGTCATTAAACGTAATGAACAGTAATACCACATTGCAGAAAAGGGAGAAATTTATCCCACAAAAGAATTTAAATTTTATGAATGGAAAATGTTTCATTAAATAAAAATTAGTATAGTTGAATGTACATTATTTGGCATCCATATATTATTGGTCCAATCCTAAGAGTTTTCAATTATATTAATTTTTTTAGTATTAACAGTAACGATAATAATATTATTTTGAGGTAATGAGTTGGATATAGATTTTTTTTAATAAATATCACATGAGTACCTAGCTATTGCAACCTTTTTTCTCACGCTACAAAATGTATAATGAGATTTTAAAGAAAAATATGGTTGTATAAGTGTTTGGAACATTTTAGATCTTTACTTTGCATCAAAATTTCATTTATGCGCAGAGAAGTACTCACTTTACACGAATACCATTTGTTATCCCATTGGCATACTGCATATCTGCACTGGCTTCATATCATTTTAATAGCAATTAGAAATACTTGGACTTACCGGATACTTTGTTGTCAGTACTATCCCACATATCTCATCACCGACGAGAAACTGTTCACCCAACATTGCCATACAAACATTTTCCCACGCACGATCAATTTTATTCTTCCGTAAACGTATTACCCACTGGCCACCTTTTGTGTTTGCTGGATCCTCCCACATCGGTTTTATGCCCTGTTTAAATAGGCTTAATTCCCGATAGGGTTTCAAAGCTGTTGGCCGTATAAGATGCGAATACAAAGACCACCATTGTTGTACACTGGCACAGCGTCCTACAACATGTAGGGATTTACTATAATCCGTGGCACGATGTGTCCCCTTACGTGAGAACCAAAGGCAGTATGTATGCTGCAGCCGGTTCTCATTCGGCCCAACTTCTAAGGGTGGCAGTTTATCTACATCTATTTCATTTTCCATGTCACTGTCATCGCTGTCAGCCAGATCTGGCCATGGTTTTCTGTAAAATATGTGAAATGATGTAGTAAAAGTTTGATGTTTTTATATACATAATATTGTATTTCCAAAAAAACACAACCAATCACAACTTGCTTTTTTTAAACAAATGTTTCTTCGAGAGTGATTATTGTTTATTTGTATTCTTTATAAAAAAATTTCTAAGTAATAAACTTGAAATAACGTATTAATGTTTGCAATGCAATTACGTTATAACCGCAATTCAGTTAGGTTGCATATTAAAACATTTTCAATTAAATCTGAATTATTCAGAAATTTAAGTAATGTCAATAATTAATTAAACTCTATTATCTGTTTTGTTGTCTGTGCCAATATAACAGAAATTGTGTCAACGTCGCCCTACGAAAACATAACCTAAACAATAAGCGATAACACGCGAACATTTGTTTATATTCTAAACATTGTTTGAATGGACAACACGATGCGCTATTTTAAGTCATGAGACTTAAAAATAAAAAAATACCGCAAATTCTAAATATCATATGGAACGAGTGTTGGTTGTAGCTTTTTTCCTTCAACGTCGAGAAGTTAGCTAACACACAGACGCAGCACTTACGATTCGTACTGTTTGGCTGGCATTTTGTCCATAACTTGAGTATACAGTGTTATTGGAAGTTACAAGATGTCCGTTGACAATTCGATGGGCTCGAAAGTGTTGCGCCAAGTGTTTGGTGCTCCAATAGGTCTGAGATGGTTTGTTGTGTTGTTGTCAATGCTTTGCAGTTAGTGCGCCTACCGCTACCACTGCCAGCAAATTATCCGTGTTAATCACTGCTCCAATTTCAGCGAAGCTTCTCGTGCTTTTATTACGCGTTATTCACTACGTATCACAGTTTTCCAATGAAAGCGCGTTGTGTATACGTTACGATATCTTTTTATTGATAATTTTTAATTAATAATAAAAGTGCAAATGGCCAAAAAATTCCAATAGTTTTCAAAAAAGTCCCTTGCGATTGTTTCTGAGTTTGCTTTTAAATAAAATCTTATTAATTGTCAAAATTTGACATTCCCTTTTGTGCAACAACACGTTGAATTCAGATTAGTAAACAAACATGGTTGCATTTGGCAGGGATATTCAAATAGAAACACTTAACCCTTAAGTTTTAAATTTTACAAATTTAAGAAAATTATATTAATTTAAAGTTATTACGAAAAAACAGTATATTTAAACAATTACACATTTTGTTTTTCTTAAATTTTTCCACTAATAATGATGTTTGGTTGGTTGCACCATGTATGAAGGAAAACCGTGGTCGAAGTCTCTTATTCCGAATGTGTGGATCTCCGTTTCTCTGGTTAACTATCTCCTCATATACTATATGCCTTTAAACTTAGCCTCTTAGGTTGACTTTATATTACATACGAGGTGTCTGCAAAAAATAATCGGTCAAGGCTCTTCCAATCGTCGAAATACTTCCCACATTCGATTCTTCACTCATATCTGTAAAAAATGTGTTTGTACGGTCGCCCAACTTATGGACTTTCGCAACACCATCCATCATCCATCTTGAGACCCAGCATACATTATTGTATTATATTTGAGCGAATAGACAAGAGCTGAGAGTGTACACGAATACCGTAGGGAGTCAATTCGGCGCAGTTCGCAGCAACTCGGACAGACGTGTAGAACGACTTGGCACATTTTGCGTCGAGATACCCAAAATACAGCTTGTGCAAGAACTGAAGTCGCTCGATCTTCTCAACTGACATCGCTCTATGGGCTCTTGAAAAGCTCCAAGAAGATCCATCGTTTTCGAGCCAAATTTTGTCCAGCGATGAGGCTCATTTCTGTCTCAACTGGTAAGTAAACAAGCAAAAGTGCCGCATTTGGGACGAAGAGCAACCAGAAGAGATTCAAGAGCAGCCATTTAATCCAGAAAAAACAACGGGTTGGTGCGGTTTGTGAGCCGGTGAAATCGTCGGCCCATATTTCTTCAAAATTGGTGTCTGAAATTGAAGGCGACATTTGGTTTCAACCAGACGGCACCACTTCCCACACATTGCATCAATTAATGGACGTATTAACAGAATACTTCGATGAGTTAATAATTTTACGTTTTCGGCCGGTCGATTGGCCACCAAGATCGTGTGATATCGAACCGTTAGAATTTTTCCTGTGGGGATAATCACACGTGCCTTTCACCAGTTACTAGTCGAAATGCTAAAACGAGTTATCGAAAATTGGACTCAACGGATGGACTATCTGGGATGGATCTGCGACTGACATTTGAAAGAGATAATCTTCAAAAACTAAATGCCAAAGAGTATTCTTTCGAATGATAATAAACAATCCCCATTAAATTTGAAGTTTCTGTGTTTTTTTTTTTTTTGAAAAAAGTAGGAAACCTCGAAATGGATCATCCTTTAACAATGAAAGTAGGGGAGCCTATAATGTAAGTAAATAAGAAACAAAATTTTATTATAAATCATTCGCGATTTCGTCAAAGAATGAATGTTGAATTCTTTCCAACAGTTTTTTATATAAAATTTGAAAACACCTGAAGGTATTTCTCCGGTTTTGATCGCAAAAAATTACGAGAGTATAAAATGCTAGGTTACAGCCAAACTTAGTTCTTCCTTACTTGCAATGTTTGTATTTACTTCCTATGGTATTTTGCAGGCGTGGTAGAAAGTTCCTGATCTAACTGACGGACATCCTTTTGGATATCAATTCTTCCTCTCATGCTGAACTTAGGACTTACAAACAAAGTCTTATGTCAACAAAACTATTATATGCAACGAGAAACTAGCCATTTCAAAAAATATTCACCATAATCTCGGCACTTTAAGCTGAAAAAAAATATACATACAAATGTTTGTATCTATAAAATTATTCTGTGAGCGTTTAAAGCTGCCATCGAATATCAATAACTGCACAAATCACATTGACCTCACGTGATTAAAGTGATTGAAAAGTCATCCCTCCTGCCGCGAGTGTGGGTGGGGCTCAATCCAATGGTTTAGTGGTCAGCCGCAAATTTGTTTTCAACAGTCATCATCACCATTAACACAAAGTTCATAAAGAACAAACGCATGCTCGTCAAAGGTCGCACACATTAACACACACGCAAAGCATGGAGCGCAGCAATAACGAGCTGGTGACCATTTAACAGCGATGAGTGGGTGTGGGCGGCGTCATCGCTTACTCTGTGTGTTTATGAGTGACAAAGTGGTTTAAAATGTTCGATCTTTATGACGATACTCAATGGTTTCTTGAGTTTGAGTTTATTCGAGATAATGAGTAGTGAAAATTCTGGATTTATTTACTTAAAACTTAAATTTTTTCTTATATTTCCAGGTATCTATTGGTTTACCTTCGGAACTGCTTTTTCTAAAAAATAGTTTGAGTCATTGAAGTGGTTTTCTTGAGGGGTTATTTGGTTTGGGATTAACAATCAGAGATCATTTTGAAAGATCATTTGGGCCTAAGAAAAATGAAAGCACGTTTGGTTTCAAAATCACTAAATTTATTCGAAAACAGCGTTACGTCAACGTCGCGTAAAAATGTTTTCCGATGGATGTCATGAAACGTATTATTACTGGCGGATGAGTCTTGGATCTATGCTTACGACCTGGAAACAGACGATCAATCGACCGCATATCGAGGCAAAGGTGAGCCGAAGCCGTAAAAACAACGTCAAAGCAGGTCAAAAATCAAGGTTATGTTGACAGCAATCAATTTTGACTAGTTTGAGTTGTATTCACCCAAAGTATTAAATTTTTTTCTGGGCTTTTGAATAAAGATAAGCTGTGGACTTGAAGCTGGAAATATTCCAGCCGATTCCTTCGGTTCTAATCTCGATCATTTCACGTTTTTTAGTCGTCAAACCGTCACCCGTAAAATATTCATAAATTTATGTATAAGCCCGTGGATACATATGTATGTATGTATGTATGTATATGGATTCGCACCTTGCCACTCACTGCTCAGCAAGTCGTGCTGTCAACTTTGTTTATTCTTCTGGCTCGACTGCGCTGCGAATAACCGTTAAATTGTTCTATGTATATGTCAGTATAAAGAAATGGAAAGTCATCAACATTATCATTGTCAGCACCGCAAACGTCATCATTGTCATCATTGCCATCATCATAACAGTTAGTGACAGCAGAAGAGAGCGAAGCAGCAGCGTGCTGGATGCGCTCAGCGCTTTGCGTTTTTTAATAGCGAGTTCGACAGGGCAATAGTTTCATGACACGGGTCTCATGTTGTTGTATTTGCAGAGCGTATGACTTTGTTTGCTTGGGAGCAGTAAGTGACTAACCTCACCTGCTAAGTGATTTCTCTGTTCGCATGAATTTTAATTCCTTTTCATTGTTTGGTTGAACATAAGTGCAAGTAATCATGCAATCAATTACTCGGTTCTTTAGCTACTTAAGATCCAAATAATTATCAAAGTATGGATCTTGAAGAAATTCACTATTTTTGCATTAAATTGATGGTTTTACTTGGCATAGTTAGAATTATCTGATTTAGATTAAATTCACACCGTTTTGTCCGGTAAGTTGTTGATATTTGAAAGTTAATTGCATAAAGCCCGCGTCTCTGTTGGCTAAAACCTGGAACAATCGACTTTCAACAACTTCTCTTGAAGCGAATTATTCACCAGCAGAATCATTGGCCACAGACGAGAAGAGGTAGTAATCAGCTGATGTGGTCTACAAGGTAGACGCATAAGAATCTCTTAACAAATTCTCTGGAGACACACTATTGATGTGTATGGCCTGGCGTTATCCTGATGGAACATAATTCCTCTTCTATTGACCAAGCTGGTTGCATCTGAGCGATTGCTTCCTTCAGGCGGTCCAATTGTTACAGTAAAGGTTCGAATTAAGAGTTTAACCGTAAGGAAGCAACGAATAGTCAATAATTCACTTCCAATCCCATCATTCATATAGCAAAATCTAGGATGGCCTATTTGGCCAACATTTGCGCCGGTTCACCCTTTTACTACTTTTTTATTGGCGTAGACACCGCTTACGCGCTTATGGCCGAGTTTTCAATAGCGCGCTAGTCGTTCTTCCTTTTCGCTGTTTAGTGGGGATTCGAAGTGTAGCTAGGTCCTTTTCCACGTGGTCTTTCCTTCCTCTTCCTCTGCTTCACCGGCGGGTACTGCGTCGAATGCTTTCAGAGCTGCAGTATACTCGTCCATTCGGACGACATGACTTAGCCAGCGTAGCCGCTGTCTCTTAATTCGCTGGAGTATGCCAATGTTGTCCTATATCTCATACAGGATCATAAATAGAGCCTTTCTCTCGAAAACTCATAACGCTGACTCAAGATGTTATCACCATCTTTAGCCTTTGCTCTTTGATTTTCCAGGCCAGAAGCCCCATTGGTAAGGTTCAATCCATTTGTTGACGGAGGGCTTTAATCTTTCACACAATACGCTCGATAGAACCTTATATGCGATGTTCAGGAGACTTAGCCCATAGTAGTTGGCGCAGATTGTGGGCTCTCCCTTTTTATGGATTGGGCAGAGCACACGTATCGAAGTATCACTTGACTTAAAATCTCGCTTCCTTCGCTCACTCGGGTTTTCTAGCATTTCTGGACATCCAAATCAATTCTATTTATTTAAGGGATTTTAAATCGGCTCCACAAGGTTCACTTTAATTCAGTAGTTTTACATTGAACTTATCAGTGTAAGGAAAGCGCACTAATTGTAAACGGAGATACTGAACCCTTCCGCTGTCACGACAATTCGGTCGACGTAGACGGAATGACTGAAAAACTGTATAATTCTTCAAAAATATACCGAGCTACGAATTTCAAGCAAGAGATGGGATTGAGCTCAGGCATTCAATTTCCAGCTAGAAGCTCTACTTGCAGCTGCGGCTACCTAACTAGACGACAATAACAACGCATAACAATGTAGCGGTTATAAACCGTTGAAATTTCCAAATTACTTCATGTCTTGTCAAACCCGATTACTTTGCGCACCTCTGTGCAGAGTTCAATAAAAGACGCCAAGTACATAAAACCCACCGCCGCGCGCCAGTAATTGCTGTAAGAACGCGCCTAAACGCTGGTGGTCAAAGCGTTTAACAAGCGTTTAGCAAACTTTGCACTTTCAGTTGCGGTTTGCGCTTCGCGGCGCACAGTTCGTCCTTTGAATTCAATAACTTTCCTGGGTTACCTTAAAACACTGCGGCTTTGGTAGACAACTATACATACTTATGTGCGTGTATGTAAGCGCATATGTGTGCGTGTGTTAGTGTGCGCGTAAGTGTACTTGTGTCCAGTGTTTATGCATGTGAATTGAGCAAAAGCGGTGCGGCAATTATGTAATTATGGCGAAAATCATCTCGACATTCAAGGCGATTCTGACGCGCATCTTCTTCGGCGCGCACAGCATCTTGGCCATTTGGCAAGTGACGGTCAATACGAAGAACTACATTTACTGGTCGCTCTGTGGACCGCTGGTGCTGCTCCTGCTCGAGGGCATCTTTACGCTGATGATCAAGAAGACGCAAGAATGGCGGTGGTATGGGGTCATGCAATTAATATTTGACAATTTTTTCACGTGGCATTTGTGCATACATGTCTTCATGTGCCCATGTGTGTGTGTGTGTGTGCTTATTCCCTTTTCTTTATTTTTTTTTTCGAAGAATTTACGTAAGCGCCTATTAAATCCAATTTATTTGATCTACTTTCGCTCATACGCGCATGTGTGTGTATGTGTCTGCTTAGTCGAAATCATTATGCGATAATTATCCTGTAAAAATTTTCTCACCTGATTCATGCCTGTATGCCTGTTTGTCTGTTTGTCTGTTTGTCTGCGTGTCTGTGTATTTGTCTTTACTCCAATGTAAACAATGCGATTACGTCATTCGCTTGTTGGTTAACTTTGATTTTCAATTAAAAGTGAAATCACATTACATGCAATATAAATATGTACTTAAGCATGTATGTGTGTGTGTGAGCGCGTAAATACTCCCGCACCCAAATCGCGCTGTCTTCACGGTGTTTGTCCAGCGCAGCACAATGCGCAACTTCCAGCCAGAGAACGCGCAACTCAAACAACTACAAACACCCCACTTTATCAGTTGGCTGACCGGCAGTCAAACGCTTGGCTAGCACACAACAAAAACACGAATTTTGTCAGTGTACACATATATTCATAAGTATGTGTGTATACTACAATGAACAATGTCTACGTTCATAATTTTAAAATTCTTATTTAATTCTTCAAAATTTATGTCGTTCACCTCAGAGTAATCCCTTTTGGGTCCAATGCAGTTGTGCCAAGGTTTTTTCCAACCCTCGAAACAGTTGTTAAAGCCAATTTCTGGAGTAGCCTTCAATGCGCGTAGCCATTCACATTTAATGTCTTCAATTGACTCAAAACGATTTTCCCAGAGCCGTCGTCTCAGTTTGCTGAATAGTCGGAAGTCAAATGTAGCTAAATCAGTCAAATACGGAGGTTGCGGCACGATGTTGGATGAAAATTAGGCAAAAAACTTACGAAGATTCAAGGGAGTATGCGAGCATGCCGCGTCGTGGTGCAAAAACTAAGACTTGTTGGCCCATAATTCCGACGCATAACACTCAAATAGTATTCCTTGTTGACAGTTTGGCTGGTCGGAAGGAATTCGGAGTACACCACAGCTCAATAATCGAAGAAAACTGCCAACATAACTTTAATTTTTGATTGCCTTAGTGTGTTTTTTTCCACTACGGCTCACCTTTGCCACGATATTCGTCCGACTGATCGTTTGTTTCTTGGTGATCGCAAAGCATTGTTTCTCAGACGTTAATGTGACGCTGTCATTCGAAAAAATTTAATGATTTTGGAACCAATCGTACCTTCATTTTTCTTAGGCCCAAATGATTTTTCAAAATGGCTTTCACTGATCCTTCCGATATTCCAACGATGTCAGTAATATCTCTTCGTCGATTCTCCAGCACCAATTACTTTATTTTATTTACATGTTGTTCACGGTCTTGGTTCATCGCCAACGCGTTCTCGACCCTCTTTCAATAAATTTTACCAATCAAAAAACTTGCTTGCGATAAGGAATTATCACGGTTGACCTTTTCCAACATTTTGAATGTTTTGGAACCACAAATTTGATCCCGAACACAAAGTTTAATGGAATTTCTTTGTTGAATATTTTCACCATTCTTCTGTCATTCCCATATTCCAGTGCAAAAATGAGCGAAATCGAACTACAACCACGCCTTCTTCCCATATAACACAACAACACAAATCAAACACCAAAAAGTGTATCCTGATAAAACTTTGCGCAAATATCGGTCCATCATATGTTCATTTTGCAAATTGCTACCAAATCCAAATATGAATGGGGATCAAGTCCAGAAGGAGGCCTTTCTTTTCTTCTACTTACGCATTCAAACGAATCTTGCTTATTCTTGGAAACATTTTTAATTAATCTGAAAATAATGTAAATCACACCACACAGCCACAATCCGCATCAAAGTGAAATTCTTGAACATATCGCTGATTTGCGCGTAATATGGTTATCTGTACTATTAGATTCAAAAATTCTATGAAAAGATGCGGACAGAATGTTTCTAGACTGCAACATACTCTTGTACAACCCGCAGAGGGGATCTAGTGACTGATGCTCAGAGCATACTGAAATTATGGAGGGAAGACTTCTCGAGCCTGCTGAATGGCAGCGAAAGCATAATACCAGGAGCAGACGTTCCATTACCCGACCATGAAAAAATTCGAATAGCAATTTCTCGTCTAAACAGCAAAGCGGCGGGGGCCCATGGATTTTCGTCCGAGCTATTTAAATATGGCGGCGAAAAACTGGCAAGGGCACGCACCAGAGATGCAGAGAGAGTAAAGTCCAGCGTCAACAAAGTGATTGAACCTTATAACTTTGACTTCATACCTTGAAAACCAATAACTGACCAAATATTAACCATCTGCCAAATATTGCAAAAGACCCTTGAAAAGAGGAACGACATACACTACCTTTTCGTCGAGTTTAAAACTGCTTTTGATAGCACGAAAAGGAGCTGCCTTTATGCCGTGATGTCTGAATTTGGTATCCCCGCAAAACTAATACGGCTGTGTAAACTGTCGTTGAGCACTACCAAAAGCTCTTCCAGGATCAGGCAGGACGATACGAAACGAAGTTTCAGACAAGGCGTCTCCTTATCCCACGATTTCTTCAATCTACTGCTGGACAAAATAATTCGAACTGCAGAGCTGCATAAAGAAGGTACAATAATTAACAAGAGTGTGCAACTGCTGGCGTACGCCGATGATATCGATAACATTGGCCATAACATCCGCGCCGTTAGTTTTGCTTTCTCCAGATTCAACAAGGAAGCCAAGCAAATTGGTCTGCTAGTTAAAGAAGGCAAGACAAAATATCTTCTATCATCAAATAAAAATCTTCACATTCGCGAATAATAGAACTGATTTCCTTCCACCGTGACTGTATTTCGGAGCGTGCGTGCACCGACTGGATTCGGTAGCGGGTGTTCCTAGCTAACGAACGAGCGGCTGGTCGGGACAAACATTTTTGCGCGACGTGTTTCTGTGAGTGGTGCAAGCCGAAAATGCAGCGTTCGTTAGAGCAGAGGTACGCGATTAAATTCTGTGTGAAACTCGGTAAATTTGTGATAGAAACGTTTGATATGATCAAGGAGGCTTACCCAGATGTTGCTTTAGCAAGAAGTGGTGTGTTTCGGTGGCTATCGAGTGGCACACGCCGGCGTCTCCTCGCCCAAAAAAAAGGAAAGAATGAGCAAATCCAAAGTGAAAACGATGCTCTTTGTCTTTTTGATATCAAAGGCATCGTCCACCATGAATTTATTCCACCTGGACAAACCGTCAACGCCAAGTTTTACGTGGAAGTCCTCAAGAGACTCAAACGAAGGGTCAATCGAGACCGATAAGACTCGCAGCCGATTGGAAGTTGCAGCACGACAACGCCCCAGCTCACATTGCTCACACAGCTACCAAACCAAGGCCGGCATCCCAACGCTTAAGCAGGCGCCCTACAGCCCAGATGTGGCCCGCCGGATTTTTTTTTGTTTCCCTGCCTAAAAAGGCCGTTGAAAGGCAAGCATTTTGATACGACAGAGGGGATCCAAGTAGCATGCACCTCGGTTCTCAAATCTATTTCGGAGAACGCCTTCCGTGACGCCTTCAATGCTTGGATATCGCGCTGGCAGGGCTGCATCGACGCAGAAGGTGTCTATTTTTAAAGTTTTTAAAGAATTGTAACGATTGGTTCAATAAGTTTGTTTAAATCGATTCAGTACTATTACTTTCCGGACAAACCATGTATACAAATGGTTACAGGATTATCCTTGATTTAGCCTAGTAGCTAGAGGCGGGTGCTACCTCTCAAAGAACTCTTGACAATTCCGTGATGGTTAAGCTTTTCAATTTATAGCATGTGTTAGGTATATTTTGTATATCATGGTGTATACAGCCTCTCTGGATATTAGTTCTTCTTGTATGTCTCTACAACTAATATTTCAAGTGAAGAAAATGTTCAACAATGGGTTGGTTCTAAACTTTTTTGGTCTCAACTAAACCTACATACATATATACTTATATATGTTAAATCGTAGGATTCTGGTTTGTACTAGAAGGACTTAACCCTTTAAAGTGTATTTTTAATTAAAATATGAAATAAATTACACTAAGAACATTTATTCAGCAGTGTGATCCAATTTAGAAATAAAGTCAATGTATAATGTGATACCATAATTTAGACACAGGTACACCTATGGTAAATGCGTACACGAGCACTCACAATGAACATACAATATCTGCCATGACCAGCATGACGTATGAGTAACCCTCACATTAAAATACTCCAGTTATACCAACCTTCCTTCCTTTAATTATCATCGTAACCGCTTATTACCCTTTTTAGTTGCAACAAGTGTGCTTAGTCAGCTTGCTTGCTTTGGGTTTTACTTTGCTTTTAATTGAATTTATACTATTTTATTGAATTCCTCCCTTTTCCGCAGGTTCTGTCCTTCGGTCTTTTTATACTTGAGCAGCATTGTACCGGCCATTTGGCTATTGGAATTAGATCAAGTTGCACGCAAGCTGAACAATAACCACAGCAACAACAATAGCAGCAATGAGAATATTTTACAAGAAGTAGCGGAGATCGCTGATTTGGATTTGCCCGTGTTCAAAATTGATCCGGACACATGGATCACATTGATCGAACAGTTTCTAATGCTTATTTTAATCGTCGGTCGCTGGATGTTGCCGAAAGGCGATTTGACGCGCGATCAGTTGAGTCAGTTGTTGTTGGTCTATATAGGTGAGTCTATATTTTGTTACTTGATAATTATTTTCAATTTTGTAAAAAAAAAAAATCGTTTGAACTATAAAATAAATACTTTATAAAAAAAAGTACATGGATATTTTTTGATGATTAGATGCCAGATTCCTGGTATGTAAATTAGAAAACCGAAAACCGTAAAGAATAAGTTGAAAGTACAATACCGTTATATGGGAAGTGAGCGAGGTTATTCTAAATTCTTAACAAATACCATAAAATTTGTTCTATTACTTCAAAATTTCACTCTCACATTAAAAGGCGTGCGCCTAAAAATATACTTTTTAGTAAATAAAGTAATATTTTCTCTAATTATAGGCACAGCTGCTGATATTATGGAGTTTTTCGAGTCCTACAAAGATGTCAACATCATAAAAATAGATCTCTTGGTCTTTCTTACGTTGGGTATTTGGTCTTGGAGTTTGATGCAGTTTACAATTGTTTTATCAGCGACGCGAGCGAGGCGTCCACGCGGCGGCGGCATACATCACGATGATGGGTATGCTGCTTCAAGTTGCCACTTTATATTCATTATTATATAATAATTTAAAAATGTATCTTACTCAGAACGACCGATTGTTGCGATGGCTGTTGTTGTGGCATCGATGTCTGGGCTATTGTGCTCAATGTGATATTGCAGGATGCGCCTTTTCTAACGCTGCGCATGCTAATTATATTCCAGTATAAAATCTTAAATTATATGAGCGTGTTTTTTACATGTGAGTATCACCAACAAAACTGCATAAAAAATAATTTCGAACAAAAGTACATAAATATAGTGAATTTTCAAATTCCACTATTCACCAAAAATGTTAGTATAAATCGAATTATCGATTAGGCCGTGTAAACATTAGGCGATGTTTTCGAATATCGCCTATTCGCTGAATATCAGGGCCTGACACTATTTGAACGTAAAGAATAAGGCTTTAATCTCACTTCTCACTCACTCAAATATGTATATTGGTTTTAGTTCTAAACAACGAGGCAGCCAAATACGTTTATACATTTACCATATTGCTCTGTATTTGATGGAACTAGAAGGGTGTGCTATATTATGTAACCGACAACCAATTTAAGTTAGCGATTGCCGAAAAATACTCGAAACTCACGACTAGACACGAGACCATAATTTTCTTCATTACTTCGCATTCTTCTTCATTACTTCACACGACCTCACGTTACAGGATACCCAAAAAACTCTTTGGAAAACAGAGAGGTTGGGAAGTTTCGCTTGATCTGGCTAAAAGTGCAGACCTTACACCTTCTGACTACCATTTTCTCCGGTCGATGCAGAACGCCTTTTCTGAAATACAGTTTACATCAGAACAGAGTATAAAAATGAGCTTGATTCATTCTTGGACGCCAGATCAGCGCAGTCCCTCGGCATGGAATCCACAAATTGCCATAAAGATGGGAAAATGTTCTAACTTCAAAGGCGCATTACTTTGAATAACACTGATCTCAATTTGTTCTTAAATAAAGGCAAAATTCGTTTTTTTTATTGAACATAGTTCCCTTCAAGGGTGATACATTGAATATAGCGACACTCCAACTTTTCAAAACTAGTTTTATATTTTTGCTGCATGTTGCTACAGAGTATGATAGTTTTGTTCGCCTAACGGTTGTACGTCGAGATGGATAAAGGGTTTTAATGTATATAAATGATTCAAATGACGAGTTGAAATTCGGGTGGCTGTCTGTCTGTTCGTCCTTCTGTGCAAGCTGTAACTTAAGTAAAAATTGAGATATCTAAATTTTACACCAAAAATGGTACGACAGGTCTTTATTAGAACCAGTGTGAAAATTGGTCGATGGGCGTGGCAGCGCCCACTTTTTGGTGAAATAAGGGGCCCACTTCATCGCTTTCGAAATTTATTATGTGTCATTCTCCTGATATTCATATGTCACAGTGCAAAAATGAGCGAAATCGGACTACAACCACGCCTACTTTCCATATTAGCACAATTTTAAATTCTATTTGACTTGTACAGAAATCAGGAAGCAATTGATATGACGGGATAAAACTTTGCACAAATAATTCCTTTAAATTATGTCCTCTTATGACTAAGGCTTGACCAAGTCCAATCAAAACTGTACAATCCCGTAGATACGGAATATGTGGACCCAGTGCGTGTAGTTAAATTTTGACCGAAAATATCGGTCAATGTTGGGATATGCAATTGAAATTCAGTGAGAATCATTTCCTGACAATAGTAACTCTGTGTATAGAAAATAGGTTGAATTGGGTCAATACTTCCCTAAGGCCCATAACCTAATATAAAGATACAGTGTATCTTTGTGCCTAAAATAGTTAAAAGTGGACGAAAATTTGATCTAGCCCTCATATAACTGAGATCAGAATTTTCGAAAATCCGTCAGACTTTACTCTACATGATTGATAATTGTATGTGAGGTACCTTAATAAAACCCAGGGAACACTCTTTTAATATGTGGCATGATAATAGTTACTACCCCAACTCCCATATACTATGTATAATGATTTTGAAAATAAAGAAGCATTTAAACATCTCGAAGAGGTTTCAAACTGCAGAAGATGTGAGGAGCAAGTTCTTTGAATCGGAAGAGATCAGCTGTATGAAGACCCTTTAACACGAGTGGACTTAATGGTTGTCGAGTGGAGAAAATCAGTTTTCATCCAGAAAGATACCAAATGGTCTGGGGATGCTCTTGTGACTGTAGGTTTAGAGATCTGGGACTAATTGATGGAACTCCAACAGATGAATTGGTAGGTTCCCGGCCTGGAGAAAATGTTTGATGCGAATGTAATTCGAAGCAAATTCATGGATTTTTGTCAACATTTTCACCGACTTGTGACACGGCATTGTCTTGTTGAAACAGCACTTTCTTTAATTTCAAATGCGGCACTTTTTTTGTGGTGATTTCGTTCCTACAACACAAGCCAATCTTTATGAAATAATTTTACATATTGTTCGAAAGTATTTAGGAAGAAAATAAACATGTTTATGTAATTTTTGCAGAAGACTTAGTCTATATTCACGAATATGAGCTAAAATATAGCCTTACATCAGCATATGCCGTCTAATTTAACTGAATTATTCCTTGTCTCAGGTAAAAACACGTTGGTCATAGTTTTGCAGTTGTATCGTCTCTACGTAGTAAACGCTGAGTTCTGGAAGAATCGGCGCGAACAAAAATCTGGTGGAGACAAGTCGCAGCACTACAAGTCTCGACGTCGCGCCCAAGATCCGGACGCCAATAGCATATACATGATATCAACGGAGCGCGGTACCGATGTCAAGCGGAAGATACAAAAGTATATACTCTCACATATTTATTTCTTGCATGGATTTCTAAAATATTTTCACACACGCATACTTTTCAGGGCACGTGACTACGCCGAGGACGAGTTTGTAACGCGAAAAAAGAACAAAAAGGATAAGTGAGCGCGCGTTAACACGCTTGATTTAATTTGCGAAAAGTAATATTTCAAATATTTCTCTTTCTTTTCCCTTCATCAAATTAATTCAAGATCGAAAAAGCACAAACGTAAGGACACTGGTTACTCCACTGCCAGTTCGCAGAATCTCTACTCCACGAAAATGGTGGATGAGCGCAGTGCTCGCCAAAAGGACAAGAGGAGCGATAAAAAGTCAAAGAAACGTGATCGCAGCAACTCATCGGTCGAGAGCGATATTGTCGAGGCGAAGAAGTCGAAACGTGGTGATGCCGGCGGCGGTAAAAGATCGGAAAAGAAGGACAAGAAAAAGTTGGTTGATAGAAAGGTTCGCCGCTGAGCTCATGTACGTCAATTGAAAATGTGTTTTTTTGTTTTTTGCTCTTTTTGCCATCGGCAGAAAATCGAAAAAAGTCGAACCCGTCATGGAGGAAACAACAAGTAGCTCCAGTTCGTCTACAACAACGAGTAGTTCATCGGATTCCAGCAACTCAACATTGCCCAGCTATGAGGTGATCTCGGAGCGTAAATTGAAGAGTAATAAGCGTAAACGCAGCTCATCAGAGAGCACATCAACTGACTCATCGGATACAACAACGTCGTCGTCATCTTCATCATCCTCGTCTTCGTAAATGTGATTACAGCAGAAAATGCTAAAACGCCGCTGCCAAGGTCACAGTCGCTGTAATTACGTTTCTTGTAAGGTCTTACCTACTATTGTGCGAAGATTGAAGTATTTTTACAGTTGAGGAATTAAAAAAGAGGACATACAATAATTGGAGTTTTAAGGTTTTTGAGCGATTTGGAAGGTTAAAAAAGTGGATAGACTTGCAAAGAGATTTTGTAAAAATAAAGGGTGCTCCTTTTGTGGCATCTCAAGCGATATTTTGTACGATTTATACGACATTTTTGTAATGGAAAATTCGTTAGTACATAAAAAGTATGTAATATTAATTGCACATGTGTGTATGTATGCATGTATATAGTATTAAGCGAATTTAGTGCTAGTGCTTTGCCATAAGTGAATTTGTAATTAATAAAATATGTGCGCTTTTAAACAAAAGGACATTTTTTTATTAATGGGAGAGAAGAAGACTTTTAAGCATTCTCTATTATATGGACTAACACGACAGTAAATGTCTCAGTCTTGTCATAATTAGAGCTGCCGCTCCGCTGACAACTTTCCAATTTAAAGAGGACTCGCACATAAGTGCAGCCAAATTTTGCACTGTGGGACTCCAAGTGTGGTTTTCAGCTTTACCCTTATTCTTGAAGACCGAGGGCAATGATGGAGGACGGAGATGATGAGTGAGTTATAGTGTTTGGTTTTTGCTCTGCGAGAGAGATCTTTACTTTTCAATCGCTTATCCAGTCCGAAGTAGCACCTTATGGGAAGAGTTATTTTGCGTTGGATTTCGAGCCTGACATTGTTGTTGGTGTTAATACTGGTTCCAAGATAGACGATATACTTATATCCACGACTTCGAAGTTATGACTGTCAACAGTGAAGTGGGAGCCAAGTCGGGACGACTGTTTGTTTGATTACAGGAGATATTTCGTCTTGTTCTCATCTGAAGAAAGCAGATCTAACGGCTTGAGGCCAATGATATCAATACCGCACGATAAGGAGTCTCCTTGCCAGAAACCTCAAGTCAATTTACAAAGAGAAAAGATGTCGACTTCGTTACTACGTCCAGTTTGGGATGCTATATAAAGTCGATAATTAGGTAACAAGTGTCGACCTCTTGATAATTTTCATTTATATTACCGGTTGAGGGGAAGACTTTTCTATTTCACAATTTTTTCAAATAATGCTATATTTTTCCTCTATTAACCACCCATTTTAGTGGAAGTACGGTCGAAAGGTCAAATATGCACAATTTCTAAGGGGTCAACTAAAGTATGGAATGAAAATTTTCCGAAACGCCCAAAGTAACTATTCTCAACCGAAAAAATTCCGGCATTGTAAAACTGGTTGTTGTGTGAATAGGCAGAGTGAACTTCCTATCTATTGGTTGATTCGAGAATACTGGGAAGTGTAAAACCAGATTTAATATAGATATGACTGCCGAGATGTTTTAGCCTCAGTCTCGGAAAAGCTGGACAATGGAAGATAAATGCCTGCATGTTTCCACCTCACCTTCTACGATACAATTTGTTTATTGAAAAATGAGAACTCTTACAATTGCTGCCAAATGACATTTGCTAAGGGAAGCAACCCTTTTACATTCTACTCTTGTCCAGAAGGGCCTCCATGTCACACAGGAGCTGTGCGTCGACCAATGCCTGCTAAGTGCACGTGAAGTTCATAAATCCAGTACTAGAGCACAAGATGACAACGGAGATCCCGACTCGTTCCCACTCCGATGTGAGCGGTGTATATGTGCCCCGTCTTGCAAGCTCATCGGCTTTTCTGTTTTCAGCGATTCCTATCAGGCACCCAAATGAGTTTGATGATGTGGTAGCATGATGCTATTTCTAGTGAGGACAGACACCACACGTTCAACTTTGAGTTCATAATTTGCGAACTCAATGCTAAAATCGCCGCTCTGCTGTTGGTGTGAATGCCAACTCCCTGAAAAACACTACAGTCCGGTAGTTCTTAGCTAAGCTTGAGGGAGAGCTCCTTACAGAAGACGCATCCTCCAACTTTACTTCATTGCTTCGATCCATCTGTGAAAAAGCCAAAAGTAGCCTCTATAACACAGTGGCCCAAGTTTTCAGGGATGCAATGGAAGGGAAAGAGAATTTCAGCATGAGTACATTTATACTCTTGCATATATCCGGGCAGTATCTCTAAGCCTTAGAGCGGTCTTCGCAGACCGGGTTCCGCGGGTGCTTTGTGCTTAAGTGTTATTGTTGGTGTTGTAATATAGTTATTACTTTCATAAAAGCTATTGCACACACCTCAATCATAAGATTGAAGATTTCATTTTATACCCATACATCGCTCAGGCAGTTTTACTTCCATAAAGGAGCATTGGCAACCCCTAAAAAATGCATCAGTAACTATTAACAGCGTCCAGCACTTTTATATTCGTACTTATCACAAATGCAAAAGCAGTCGCGTTCTACCACATAGAAAGGGCAACAAGTACGAGTATGAAGACGTAGTCAGCCAGGGGGCAAAGTGCGACATGTGCGATACTGCGAGAGCGGCCGGAAAAGCACACTGAGCTTTTTAAAATTTTCACATGCTAGTTGTCGACGGCGTCGGCTAAACAGCGCTCAGTCAGTTTTCAATTAATTGTGGAGCGGTTCGGTTATGGTTTCGCGCTAGCAAAGACGTAGACAAATAGACCCACACTACGCTAGAGACACTATAAGGCTTTGTTTGTGTGTTTCTTAAATCATATGTAACATATTAATATGTGTATATAACATATTATATCAATATATATATATATAATATAATATGAACATATAATATAATATATCATAAATAACTGTAAAAGTAACCAGCGAGACGTTGCTTCTGTTTGTGGGCGCTATGATAATTTACTAAAACACTCAAAAGAAGAGTGATTTTGCTGTACGCAGAGCGCGTAGCTAACCGATATCGGATTTTGGCTGGCCCACAGTTGTAGAAACAGCTTTCCAGCGTTTTTTTGTGAAAATTCTCGTTTCGTTTGCTGCTTGATTGTGTCGCTAATGTTGTCTTCGCGTTCCATTTGCTTTAAGTATGCGCGTATTTGACAACTTTATTATATAGTCTATATCTTCTCATTAAGGGCTCATTGATTGCCGAGCGTCGGGCGGAAAGTATCAAGGTTACTATAGTGCCATTCGCATTCGTTCTATAATTAAACATAGCGACGTGCGAGAGTGTGGCAAAAAGATAAATAAAAAATCAGTTTGTGAACATCTTAGCCCTTCATCTCTTTGGGTGCGCTTTTATTACTCAATTAACAGTGTTTTGCCAGACACGACGTCTATTATTAGTTCAGTGCTTTCAATAAAATGTGCAATTACTTAAATACTCCAAAATTTTATGGTTAAGTGCGCTTACATTTAATTCACTCTTTATACTCTTAGAAGTAAATATTTTAAAGTAAATATATTTGTGGTTATTAAATAATATTAGTAAAAATAATAACAAAAAAGTTTACGCAACTAAACTCAACAAATTGACAGCAAGCAAGCCATAGTGAGTATATTACAAAAATTAAACCAATTCATTTTTTTTTTAAGTTTAGTGAAATAAAAGTTTCTCACACACACAATTTGAACAACATGATTCATGACTACATTGAACTTTTAATCTTCAGAAAATGCGGAAAAGTTGGCACGTTTTGGCAAGCAAGAGAGATTTCGCCCAAATAGCCCTTGTATCATGATGATCAAATATTTGTCTGTCTAGTGACGCTGAGCGCTCCCTGCAGTGAAATCAATTAGTTACAAAGTACCCCACAACTAGTATGAACCACAGCACTGACTAGTTGTGTCGACTGTTCTTTTGTTAAGCATTTACTAAAATCTCGAATTTCTACTAGAAATATAATAATTTCTACCATATATACCGATTTATACTAGGTATACGAGTTTATACCAGATCAGTTACTTCATTTTAATGTGTTTATCTACTAAAATCTCGAATTTTGATCAGAAATATATTAATTTGTAATATATAGAACTGCTTACATTAGTTATACCAGTTTATACCAAATCAGTTACTTCGTTTTAATACGTTTATCTATGAAAATTTAAAATTTCGACCAGAAATGTAATGATTTGTACCACATATATCGGTTTAAACTAGTTATATCAGTTTATACCAGACCATTTTGTCATACAGTCAACTTCGCATTGAGAGTATTATCTGCTAAAATCTTGAATTTCGATCAAAACTATGTTAAATTGTACTAAATATGCCGGTTTATAATAGTTATACCAGTCTGTACCAGACCAGTTACTTCGTTTTAATACGTTTATCTACGAAAAATTCAAATTTCGACGAGAAATATAATAATTTGTACCATATATACCGGTTTATACTAGTTATATCAGTTTATACCAGACTAGTTAAGAAGAGCTACTTATTATATCATAAGTTATTAGTTCAATAACGATTCTCAAGAACAATTTTAATTCCGATTTTGTTCGGATCTTTTTAGTTTTTTTTTTTTGAGCCAATACCACCAACTTTCCAAAGAACTTCCATATCTTTAATATTTTTCCGAATAGTTGCATTTCAATTGGTCAAGTCTTGATCTAAACTAAAAATTTTTTACTAGTTATAAGTTTCATTTCAATTCTACTAGTTTGTACCACATACATATATTACATAATATCATCATATGTCCTTATCTATAGCATGTGCAAAATTGAAACTATGTAACAGTTCAACGCCACCCGCTACAAAATAACAAATTTCAAATATAGTGAAGCATTTTCACGCTTCTAGACTGTTTTTATTTGTCTCTTTTGGCTGCTTTTCTTTTTTACTATTCTATATCTAAATTTGACGTCAAATTTCATGACGTTCTTCTGCAACGTGCAAACTAAAAACTTTTTGTTGCTGAGGTGCAGTTGAAATATTTAGCTTTCAATTAGATTAGAAAATACCGAAAAAATATTTTTTCGGGATGTAGGATAGTATGCCATAAGTCAGGTTAGGTTAAGTGGTGAACATCGAGGTGAACGCTTTTATTTGATACATGTACATATTTATACTATATACTTTGACAGAAGCCCACTATTATATCTCAATAGGAACCCTAATTTCCAAATTCAGGAAAAAGCCTAACGTTATGATATCACACGATCTTGGTGGCCAATTGATCGAGCCAAAAGGTGA
The DNA here is from genome assembly GCF_016617805.1 of Bactrocera tryoni. Taxonomy (NCBI): domain Eukaryota; kingdom Metazoa; phylum Arthropoda; class Insecta; order Diptera; family Tephritidae; genus Bactrocera; species Bactrocera tryoni. Next base: position 57,756,756 of record NC_052499.1, read on the forward strand.
AATTATCTGCTCACCGAAGTGTTCTCTCAATAAATCCATTGATTGATGCAATGTGTGCGAAGTGGCGACGTCTTGTAGAAACCAAATGACGCCGAGATCACGGGCTTGAATTTCAGGCATCTAATAGTCGGTCGCCAATGACGGTCACACCAACCTGTTTTTTATTCTGTATGAAATGGCAGCTCTTGAATCTCTTCAGGTTGGTCTTCGTCTCAAAGGGACAGTTTTGCTTGTTTACATACTCATTGAGTTAGAAATGGGTCTCATCGCTGAACAAAACTTGGCTCAAAAACGTTATATCTTCTTGGAAAATGTGGCTAAAATTCTGATATTGTAAATATTATTTGCATAAATTAAAAGAGAAATATTATGTCGGAGTAGAGCGTTTTTCCAACCTAAAATAAGATGCGTAAGATCCTGTAGTAAAAATTTGATCCCTTTATATGGTATGGCTGGTCTTCAGAAGCAATAATGAATGAACTTGATTTATTATAGTTATTAATTGAATAACTAAAATAGGTAAAATTAATAAACATAATTTTTGAATAATTAAAGAAATCTTTCAATTGATTAGTTTCAAAGAAAACTTTATTTTTATAAATTTTACGAAAATGTGTAATGAAGAGTGTAATGTTCGGAAATTTTAGGGCAATGTAAAGATAGACTTGTGTTTCACAGTTGAGCGGAAAAGGGTTACGAAATCCCGAATCTTAAAAACGATGTACTTATGTATTTGTGAATTTTGACATTACTACATGGCTCACAAACATATTTACATGCAACATAAAGTTTGCCCATTATGAACAGTGTAGCCACTGTCTCCGAAAAAATAAATAACCAAATTTTAAGTTTAGTATTAAGAAAATTATCAATATTTTTCGGAATTCTACTCTGTTTGCATGTCAACGTCATAAATCTATGTCTCATCGGAAGTTATCATGCTCTCTATGAATGTGGGAAGGGAATTCGCACGATCAAGCATGTCCAAAGAGACCTGTTTACGGCACTCTTTTTGAAAAAATTCAGCTTTATCGGGACGAGTCGAGCAAGAACGCGTTTCATACCTCAGATAACCATCAAAATCTTTCAAACGGACTTGAGATGCCGAGCTTTCTCATCTCTTTAACATTTGTCTGACGATTTTCAAGCATCATATGCTTCACTTTTTTGATATTTTCATCAGATGAAGAGGCCGAAGGTCATTCAGAGCGAGGCATGTCTTCAACGATCTCTCTCGACCGTCTTTGAAGGCTTCGTACCACACGTATTCTTGTGTTCTTGATATACTGCTAAAATATCCTACGAACTATAGCGAATATAGTCTAATCTTGTATATTTTTTTTTACTGATTTCCACCAAAAATTATGAAAAAATAAACAAATTTAGCAGAAAAAAAATATTTAGTAAAAATATATATGTACATTTTGTTGCAATATCTAGCTGAAATAATCTATATCTCGCCTTGTATGAGTTGATCGGATTACGCCATATGGCATTAGAAAGATATGATTTTGTGCTATGAAATCTTCTCCGACAGTTTAGTGATTGCTTGACTCAGTATCGTTACAGCAGAGAGTCAAAGATGGGCATCAGCAAAGAGAAAATATGCCGTACTATACAGTTTTTCAACGTTCTTTTTATCAAATTATGTATTTTCTAGGGAATTCAACTTTTGTCACATAAAAACACCACAAAATTATCCATCCAACATAGAAAAAAGCATACATTTGGTTTCGCATGGTACTTAGTGGCAACACTGGCAACGCGTGTACCACTTTTGTTGTCGTCGAGTACCTCGATTAAAGCTCGTTTGATTACAAGAGTTTCACGAGTTGCACTCTCTGTTTATTTATATATTTTCGCGTCGTTTATACCACGTGCCGCTCTCGGCGCTCTAGAAAAGCTTTTAAAACGCAGCAAATTGTATTTTTTATTGTTGCTTAGTGAGATTGAAATAGTTTATAAGGAGGCTGTACATTGAATGCTTGTATGTTTGTGGGTATATGTAAGTATTTGTGCATATTTCTGCTTTTTAATGAAAAAATATAAAACTTTGTAAATAATTTGTTCAAGGGGTTGTTGCACTATTCGAGCAGCTATTTTATTTCTCTTATTTGTTTTGTATGTATGTTTGTGTTTATTTTAATTTTTATTTTTATTTAAGGTTGGTAATTAATGAATGAACTATAAGAGAACTGAGTAATTGCGCTTTATATTAAGTCATTACATTTTATTTGCTTAGCAATCTGATTAAATTTAAATTTTTTTTTCGTAGAAATTTATAATTACCTTTTTTATTGTATATTTGTGTATGTAATTTGGATAAATTAAAAGTCTGTGATTTTTCGAGGTGTCGGCACAACTTTTTTGAAAGAAGAAAAATTTTTGACTTGGTTGCACCGAAGCTAATACGAGTAGCCTTTAATAGCATTAACAAATAAAAAAAATTTTCCTGCACCAGTACTTGATTTTGATCGGTCTGTTTGTATGACAGCTATACCTTATATATACATTCATATACATAGATATATATTATAAGGTCTTCGATATTGCAAGCCACTTATCGGTTAAGTAACCGGTTAAATACCCAACACCGCTACCAATAATTACTGTTAAAGTTTCTTTGATTTTTAAAGCCCAATTGACAATTCTAAACGAAACACTTTTGTAGAGTTTATTTCGAATCTTTCAATGTTCTGGAATTTGAGTAGCCTTGGTTTACTGGGGGACGTTTTCTTCTGGGTGTTACAAACTCATAAATGGCATATTTAATATACTCGATTCAGGGTATAAAAATGTTTTTTTATGAATTTGACAGTTGTTACTAGACAAAGTTATCAAACTATTGATTTCTTTAAGTACTATATACTAAGTTAAGTATGTTATTGTATTATACTATAGACAAGCCGCGAAGGGCAGTATTCATCGAGAAATTCCATTGAGTGATAATATACGGTGAGCAGAAAATGGTGGGTAAAGAGGCACAGGCATTAAAACTAGTAGTTAGTAATATATAGTGGTGGTCGAATTTTCTGACGAGCCTTTGCCATAGACCCAAAATCTAAGTATAGCCAAAGAGGAATTGGATTATTATTAAATATTAGGGAAAAACACGCTTCGTAAAAATTACAGGAAGCTCCGTTTGCTTTCACCTTGCTGTTTTTTTCTACGATAATTATAAACATTGATCGATAGTTGATACCGATTCTTCTTTCTTTATTGGCGTAGACAACGCTTACGCGGGTTTAGCCGAGTTTACAACAGCCAACCAGTAGTTCTTCCCCTGCACTGTTTGGCGCCAAACTCGATATCGATGACAAAGGTATATAATGCTCGGTAAAATATTTTTTAGACTTCTGGAAAAAAAGCAAGGTGAAGAGAGATTCACGAACAAACATGCAATTGCAATTAATATAATAGTTAATATAATACCTACACAACCTAATAAGTTTCATTCTTAATGAATTTTATTAATTTCTTTGATATAGGTTAAGAGATCGATCCTAACTGGGATCTTACGTCGACAGCTTAGAACACCGCTCCGTTATCATACTGTAAATATCTATATATTAGTTATAAAGTCCCTCATAAATCCATAAAGTGCTTTGAGTCTGCCATAAATCAGTTTCTTATTTTGGTACGTCGAAGAACCGACTGCCGAGCTGTTAACCTCAGTCTTGCAAAAGCTGAACAACGGAGACCTTCTTCTGTTCAACTTTAACAATTTCCGTTCGTGCTTAGCGTGCTTATTGGACAATGACCAAATCCAAACATATTATTAGTATGACAAAATTAAAAAAAAATTCCTAGCAAAGCTCGTGAGATTTTTTTGTTATTACTGCAACTTGTTTTTCAAAAAAAATTTTTACATCAAGCCATCTTGCGAAAACTGATGTAAAACTAAAAGTTAAAGTAATTTACTAACAAGTTTTAAGAGAATAAAGATACCATCCATTCTCCACCTGGTCTTTTCAACGGAGCGGAGGCTTTGCTCTTCCTTTGCTTCTCCAACTGGAAACTGTGTCGAATATTCGAAGAGCAGGTCTTTCCATCCAAATGGATGACATGACCTAGCCAGCTTACAAGCTGTCTCTTAATTCGCTGACCTATGTCTATGGCCTTGTATATCTCGTACAGCTAACCGTTCCATCGACTGCTGTATTCGCCTTTGCCAATGCGCAAAGGACCATAAATCTTCCGCAGAACCTTTCTCTCGAAAACTCGTAACGCCGACTTATCAGATGTTGTCATCGTCCATGCCTCTGCACCATATGGCAGGACGTGTACTATAAGTGACTTTGAGTGGAATGGGCTTTGTTCGTCGAGTTCAACGCAGAATAACTTTTTTCAGCTGGTCCTCTACTTCTTAATTACCCACTTAGTCCCAAGTAGCATCTGTTGGTAAGAGTTAATAATGGTTCCAAGATATTCGAAATTGTCAACAGTGACGTGGGAGCCAAGTCTCTAATGCCACGACTGTTTGTTTGATGATAGGAGATATGTCGTCTTGCCTTCGTTCACTACCAGACCCATTTGCTTCGCTGGAGAAAGCAGACCTAACGGCGCGGGTGTTGAGGTCAATGATATTAATACCATCGTCTGCAGCTCGAATTATTTTCTCCAACAATAGATTGAAGAAGTTGCACTATGGGGAGCTTCCTTGTCTAAAACCTTGTTTGCTTTCATTTGGTGCTTCCAGGTTCGGATCGTTGCTTAACGTCAGCTTGCACAAACGTATTAGCTTTGCAGGGATGCTAAGTTCAGACATAGCGTCATACTTAGAGGTATTTCTATCGGTATTACCTGGCAAAACTATTATCTTAAGAATGAATCTTCATTTTTTGATTTTTGGTTTTGTGTGTCTAATTGGAATGGAGTTATGTATATACATAAGGTACCCATATTTCCTATTTAACTATTCACCAGTAGACAACCGTTCAATTCTTCATACACAAAATCAATTTTCTGCTTCAGTTTCGTTACACTTATGGACTGCCACTTCAAAACCCAACTATTACTTAACACCCGGGGGACAAGTTGCGCATTTATAATTACTCGAACAATTGAGAAAATATATACAACAACCACATAATAAATACGAGTTTATTATAAATAGTACTATATGCATAATTTGTGCAAATTTCAAATGTTACATGGTATATTAATATATGTATGTACATATATTCAGAAAGTTTGTGTGCTTCGGCAACGCTGAGTTACACTTACACAGGTGACCGTATGTATGTAAGTAAACTGCGACAGTTGAAATATTTCATTTGTTCAAATAAACAAAGTGTAAATAATAAATAAAGGTGAGTGCGTACCTGAAATAGATACCGGTTTTGCTGAACTTTTGCTTATTTCGTTGTTGTAACTAATGGTTATCTAACTATTTACTGGTTTAGAATTCAAGGCCTACTCAGCAGCGCCAGCAATTGAGCTTTTTATTCTTTGATATTTGTTTTATTAGCTTTTGTATATTTAATGCTTAAGCCAACAACTCACACGTTTTCGGCTTCTATTTAAGTAAACACAACATACATATGTACTACATACATACATAAAAAAATACAAATTAACGAACATACATATATAAATACAACAATACGAACATACATACATATGTATGTGCCATATGCGCTTTGGAAAACGTGCACAAACAAAATAAATAAATAATTATTGTTTTTGTTGCTAACGTGTTGAGCTGCCACTGTGCTATTAAATATAGGAAGCAGAGGCGGTTAATATTTTTGTTGTTGTGTAGCTTTTGGCACGCTTCAGCGCACACTGACCTACAATTTTGGCTTTTGCACACAAGCACACACACACACACACGTTTTTGGAAACAATGATTGATTTTGGTTAACACAAAATAATAGACAGTGGTATGCACGAATATAAGTATGTGCATGTACATATGTATTATATAAATTTAAGGTAACCACTATTATAAAGAGTTATTCGTTTCGAGTTTTCGGAGTCTCGAATTTCTGAAAAAGCTTTGACTACAAAAAAGATGTGCTTCAGAGAATGCTTAAGGGGGGAAACATTTAGTACCGTAAGAAAAGGTGATTTTTTCACCTTTTATTATGGGAGAATAAAAACCGATCACATCCAAATTTTTGCATATATTTAGTAAGAGGTATTATTGAACTACAAAATAAAAATTATTTTATGTAAAAAAAAATGGCGGAAATATCAACGATCGCGTTGATTGACATTTGTTACGGTCGTCAAGTTCCTGACTAGGCCTCTTATCTGAAGTGAAAAAAGTAAATTTTTTTTTAATCAAGAAGTTTTTATCAAGTTCATAGTAGAGGGGTTTTGAGAATTTCGAAACATTGGAGATGTAGGCCTGGATTTTCTGAAAGCGGGCATTTTTTCCCTTGTTTTTCGACATCAAAATAGCTTAACCACTGTCAAAATATCACGCACTTGAGTATAAAATTGTCTATAAAATACGCTTTAGTTCAAGTAAATCGGTAAAATAATACGCTCGCAATTTTGACGGCCGGATAAAAAAGTTAGTTTCGAGGAAACGCGCCTCAGAGTTTTGGTACCCAGACAGCCGCTGCATGAAGTGCAGTCGTTCTGGAGCCTATTTCTTCGAAAATTATCAAAGTATACCAAAGAAACTTCGGAACCAAAAAAAATGTTTAATTTTTTGAAAATTCTAAAGGTATGACCCTCCTTAATACTTTTAAGTACCATCCGATAATAACTGGATTTTAGAGTTAAAAGCGGAAGAAAGGAAGAAAATTACCGTTCCGGTTAATTAGACCCGGCTGTAGTGGGAACGGTCCATACATTTATCGTAAGCTTCGGATGGGTCAAACTTCATTACTTCAAGCGAATTTTTTGTTTTTCGGTTTCTGCTCATTTATGCAACGCCTTTCGCTACATTGTTTGACAATTTGGACGTCAGATTCATAAACCCTCTTGACCAGTAATGATGCGTTTGATGAAAGTAGGGTCCTCAGTAACGTTGTCAAGCATTTCTTTTGCGACCTCTACTCGACGTCGATTTTGCTATTGATTTAGGTCTTCTCTAATGAGTCTAGCTTTGACACGCTTTATACTCAAAACATTAATCAAAATGTGTTGGGTCGATCCAAAAGAGCTGTTAAGTTTCTCTGCCATCTCTTTTATGTTAACACGACATTTTCAAACACTATTTTTTTTAACTTTTTCGATGTTATCATCACTAATAGAGGTGAATGGACGACTCGCATGTGTCATATTTTTAATGACTTCACGACTTTCACTAAATGCTTCGAGCCACTCTAATACCTGAGTTAGTGACAAAGTAGACTACCCAAAGTTTTAAAAATTTCGAATGATACGTTGCTGTGTTTTTATTTGAAATACACATTCTTTTGTCAAACTGTACACGTATTATAATTCCTCGAGAACTTCAAATTATCTTTAAAAATGACCTTAGAGAAATAATCAACTTGAAAGACTAGATATTGAGAAACTAAGGTAGAGAACAGCGCTGCTGTTTTAACATCACTCAACCAAACAAGTTATCGCTCTATCATGAAAAAGGACGTTTCCTTCTGAGTGTTACAATTTTCGTGGCAGATTTTATATACCTTATCCAAGATATAATAACAATAGGGACTTTAATTGTTTATACTTAGCCCAAATATCTCTTTTCTTTACAATCCAAATGCGTATGATGTTAAGTCAGAAACACAAGCTCTACTGCCTACCTCATACTTTCAAGTATAAACCTTACATCAGTTAATTTTTTCTTAAAAGTGCGATATATTCGAAGCATTAAAGGAGAGACAATGATTGAAAGTATCAGGTAAGGTTAGTTATAGAAACATATAAATGTATGTGTTGTTGTTTCCAAGGAATGGAAATTTATAGACATGTTATTTTATATATTTAAAGTAAATGTTTACGGCTGGCTGACTAGATCAGTCCTTTATGCGTATGTCTGTACTATATGTAAATGCATATTATAGATACTATAATTAAATTCAACGTTCAATGACCTGCTTCCCGTAGCTAGTGCAAAACTTATCTATCCTCAAATACTTGAAAGTGAGTAAATACAGCAGTAGAGCACTCACTTAATATCATATTAAAACTTAAAGTGCAGCAAAATCACTTTAAATGTAATGGGTGTTCCATTACGAGGTTCTCCAATTTTTTAAAGAAAAAATACAGAAACTTCAAATTTAATGGGAAATGTTTATTATCATCCGAAAGAACATTATTTGTCCTTTATTTTTTGAAGATTATCATCTTTAAATGCTGGCCGCGGCTACATCTCGGATGGTCCATCCGTTGAGTCCAATTTTCGTTGACTTGTTTGAGCATTTTGACTGGTAACTGGCGAATGACACGCCTGATGTGTTGCTCCAAGGCCTGAAACGAAACGAGATTGTCCGCATAAACTTTAGACTTTACGTATCCACACACGAAAAAGTCTGTGATATCACACGATCTTTGTGACCTGTCAATCGGCGTTAAATTATCTGCTCATCGAAGTGATCTCTCAATAAATCCATTGATTGATGCGATGCGTGGGAAGTGGCGCCGTATTGTTTAAGCCAAATGTTGCCGAGGTCATGAACTTCAATTTCAGACATCAAATAGTCCGTTATCATGGCGCGATAATGGTCATCATTAACAGTTTCGTTCTCACCGGTATAATTTTTTAAGAAATATGAACCGATGATTCCACCGGCCCACAAACCACACCAAACCATTATTTTTTGTGGATAAAATGGCAGCTCTTGAATCTCTTCAGATTGCTCTTCATCTCAAATTCGGCAATTTTGCTTGTTTACAAATTCATTGAGACAAAAATTGCCCTCATCGCTGAACAAAATTTGGCTCGAAACATCGGATCTTCTTGGAACTTTTCAAGAGCCCATTGGGCGAAGCGATGTCCTTTGGGAAGGGCGAGCGGCTTCAGTTCTGAGAAGAGAAGCTGAAGAAGCTGTACTTTGTACGTTTTCAATTTATGATCTCGACGTAAAATGCGCCAAGCCGTTCCATACGTCAGTCCGAGTTGCTGCGAACGGCGTTTCTCTATATTATGGTTTTCCTATTTAAATGCTACTATATTTAAATCTATTATTTTCTAACTAGCTTTTCCATTTCTTATAGATTTTTACTAAACTCCTCTCCTTAGTCATTGTTTACTGAAGTGACATAAAGCGAGTCTTTACATATGTATTGTCTCAACTAGTTATCAGCAAAAGTAATTAAAATACTAAATTGTAAATGCAATAATCTGATAAGAAAATATGTTAGTGCTACAAAATACATTTTTTTAACATCTAGACAGTATAGATAATGCACAGTTACGTAAAACTTGTCAGTAAATACTAAAGAGCGGTTACCACTTTGTCAAATTCAATGACAATTAATCTTGACTTATATACATTGACTTATGATGCAATAGTATCTCAAATAAAAGTTATGTTATATTCAAGGGGTGGGCGGTTAAAACTTAAATTTCGGAAAATAATGACAAACCCAATAGATAGTTCATTATCTTCTAAGAAGTTAACTTTATGCGAAATACTACACATTTTAGTTTTAAAACAAGATATCCAAAGAAAGATACTTTGCAACATTTTCTCAAATTGAATTCTTCATAAAACGCTTCGCTTTTAATTAGTTACAGTTGTTTTGGTTTGCACAATTTTTCTTTTACATAATGTGGTTATTTTTAATTATTTACAAGCTTCAGTTGACCAATAAATTTCTTAATAATTTTTCTTTAGGCTTTTGAATGCAGCAATAAAAATGTTCTATTTAAGTCTCGAGTATGAATCTGCTTAATACCCATGTACCCTCATATAATTCCAGTGCATAATAATAGTTCTTACAATCTGTAGCATGCAACAACTACCAACGAATTCAATTAGCATCAATTTATTTAATTCTTCGCTAGATTGAAATTTCGCGATTCTCTTTAATAACTGTGCATCGTACGTAAGAGCATTAGGGTTGGTTTATATTATGAAAGAAAGTACAATATGTACGAGGCATAGTCGCTTAGTTTTTACGGGTTTGGGTTTCTTTCACTGTTTATACGTAATTATTACTCTTAAGCTGGCAATCTGAATTTGTTAGTTAGTTTGTTTCAAAAGAGGGAGTTTACGATCAGCTGGTTCTGTGGCAAAAATTAAAGAAAGGTTTAATATTTCACAACCCAAAAACCATATAAAGGGTAAACATTTTTAAACGGGTGGACTTAAAGTGTTCCCTGTTTGCTTTGAGATGTTTTATATGTCGGTGACATTGGATTTTAGAGGTGAGGAAAACATCCCTTTGAAGTAAATTCAGCTTCTTCGTCTACTGGAAAATATGCATATATTATCGTATATCCTATATAATCGTATATAATATATAATCATAAGCTATAATATAAAAATGTGGATATTCATAGAGGAATAGCTAACAAAGTCAATACCTTGGTAAATTACCGTGCGATCCTTACACTGAAATAATTTTTATTCTTTCAATATTTTTTTATATTTTTAAACCCTGAACAGAGTATACTAAGTTTTCTCCAGAATAAGTAGCTAATTTGTCGAAACCGCCGATATGTAACCACTATATATATCTGTCATACAAACTGAACGATCGAAATCAAATTCTTGTATGGAAATCTTCCTCTTTTGATGAGATTTTTTTACGAAATTCAGTGTGGACCATTCACCAGTTTTCAACCGATTTTTTTATCTCTCTCAATTTCATTAACATCACCCACATATTGGCTGATGTACTACTGTGATCAAATTGAAAGGTGAATTTTTAATTTATACTTCGCCTACTCTTCGATTCAATAAATTTTTTCTGTAAGTTGGTAGTACTGTTAGTGACATGCATGATAAATTTCATGTCAAAATATTCATGAGTATTTGAGATACACGTCGTTTTGTGAGGTTCTGAAAGTGAATTCTTTGATTTTTACTATGCCTGAATTTATTGAAGAAAGAAGTGTGATAATGCACCATCCCATACCGCATTGGTTATTCGTGATCATTTCGCCACATTTTCAACTAATATCGTGCCACAACTACCTTCGCCTGATTTACCTTCGTGTAACTTTTGGCCATTCAGCAAATTCACATGACCACTCCGAGGACACCATTTGGACTCAATTGAGTATATAAAAGCTGAGTAGAGGAATTCTTTGATGGCCATCACGACGGAAGGTTTTTCCAAGTGCTGTTAGGACTGGAAAATTCGTTGGCATAAGTGTATTGCAGCAGGTGGGGATTACTTTGAAGGATATGAAATGGACAAAATTCACCTTTCAATTTGATCACGGTGTAAAGTCACCCGGAAGGGAGGTATTGACCCGATTGAACCCATTTGTGTCATACGGACATACTATTAAAAGGAAAGAATTGCCACAGAATTTCAATTATATGTCTCACATATTAACCTATATTTTCGGCAAAAAGAAAACTATAAGCACTGGGTTCATATATTCAGTACCTAAGGGCTGATAATATTAAATTGCTACTGCGATCCTCTGTCTTAAAATAGAGTTTACATATATCTTAATTTAGTGCTTAGTTATAGTGCTTTATACGTTTTCGGTAAAAGGCGTTTCGTGGCAGTTCGATTATTTCCATTGTCTCGTCATCCTGATGATTTATACATATATACAAGGTGCGTTCCAAAGTAAACAGGACTTTAAAAAAAAAAAAGAACAAATGGTTTTTTCGGCAAAATCAATTTATTTTCTTCAGTCTCCTGCTGCTTCAATACAGCTTTTTGCACGGTCCAAAAGCATGTCGAACGTGTTTTAGCTTGTTGGCTAGTATGGCCGCCAGTATGCCGGTGCAAGCTTTTTGAATGTCCTCTACGTCAGCATAACGCTTTCCTTTCATGGGAATATGCATTTTTCCGAAAAGGAAGAAGCCGCACGGTGCCATATCAGGTAAATACGGGAAGTGGTTAATGGCTAAAATGTGATTTTTGATCAAATAAGCGTCCTTCGAATGTTGGATTCTAAGCAATTTTTGGTCGTCAGTCAATTTGTGCGGAACAAACCGTGCACACACCTTTCGTAGGCCCAAATGTTCGATCAAAATGCGATAAATCGATGTTTTGGAGATATTCAATTCCCTTTTCTTGAATTTCAATAATGATTTCGGCTGATTTTTGATGATGATGCGGATTATGATTGAAACACATGTTGATCGTCATTTATGTCCTCACGATCACTTTTAAAACGTTGAAACCACTCGTGCACTCTGCAACGGGATAGGCAATCATCGCCATAAACTTGTTTCATCAATTGAAACATTTCGGTGAAAGTTTTACCAATTTTAAAACAAAATTTAATGTTGGCTCATTGTTCGAAGCTCATTTTCGCACCGATAACACAAACATACTGACACTTAAAATGCAATAACTTCACTTCCAATCAATGAAATGTTATGAAACTGGACAATCGATAAAGATATCAGATTCTAACGCACCAGTCGACATATAGATGGCGCCACCAGGGGGCCTGTTTACTTTGGAACGCAGCCTGTATGCAGATTATCCTAGTTTACCCAGTATATTTTTTGTTTTCTGTTACTATACACATACATTTGGTATATAGATAAGTATATGTATTCATATTACATATGTATATATATATATATATATATATGTATATTTTAAATTTCAGGTAACAAATTCTCTGCATGTAAACTGATACAAAGTAATACCATAAGCTGTCTGCCGCGATTGCTTGAAATTAGCATGCAGAAAAACCATTCTATAGTATATATATGTATGTATGTACATATCATATATATTAATTCATATTGTATGCATTGTATGTACCTAGCATCAATCGAATTGATTTGGCTTGTCAGTTGTTTGAATATCAAATCACGTGTAGACGCCAATCGCCACACATGCGTGCGATATATAAATTTATTGACTGAAATATATGTATATGCACATATGTACATATCTACATACCATACAAACATGTAATATGAATATAGAAAAATGGGTAAAATATATTGGTGTATAACCGGTTCAAGTGGCTGTTATTAGAACCAAATGCACGCAAATATTTCAAATTATTAGATTTCAAGGCAATAATTAGATATACATATATAGATTTGTATGTAAATTAAATATATATGCCTATTATAGATGTGTAGATGGTACGTCAATAATGGAATAAGAGGGATACTGTTATATTCGTACTAAATATTTAAAAAACTTCTTTTGCGTTATACAAAAGTCTGGGGAAAATTTAAACGTAATTCGGGTTCCAACAACACAATTAGATCTAATCGGTAGAAAGGACCTCAATAAATCATTGCACGCGATTATTTTAAGTGTTGATCATTTTCTACTTAAAGATATGACTGTTCAAAGCGAGAACAGGAAAGCCTATTTAATTACAGCTCCATGCTGTTGCCTTACACAAGCAACGCACCTGTCATATACATATAAATTTGACTGTTAGAACTATACCAAATATAATTAAAAACAAGTGCTTTTATACTAAGTTATCCGTTAGCACATACTACACAAAACAGTAAATAAATAGTTTAATTGCCTACTTGTCAGAAACATGTGCCAAAACTAGTTTGGAAAATTTTTTGTTGAAAATCTTATCATAGAGATGTACACGCAAATGTAATAAATCACCATCAAATAGATTTATAACTAATACCATACAATAAGCTGAATCTGTTTATTTCTGTTTAATATTTATTACAGTTATATTTAACACTTGTTTTCCTGCTTGTATTGAGAACAATTGTTCTTGAAACGACGCAAGATCATATGGTCATTTGTATTGTGGAAAGTTGTTGTTTTCAAATCAAATTTAATTCTTAAGCTTAATCATAACTTTCAATAAACTGATAATGGCGATAATCGTGTTATCGAACATAAATAAACTCTGATTTCACCGGCTGTATATCAATCGGTCTGATTCCATATCAGGCTGGATCTGCGAATTTCTTTGATTTAAACTTTTATATGTGGATTACAGCGTTGACGGTCCGTCGAACACTAAAAACTGATTCAGTCGATGAATTTAGTGGTCAAAGTATAAAATTTCTAAGTAGCAACAGCAAATACAGACAAAAAACATGCAATCAGTTGACTGAGTTGTTGAGGCGTATAGTAAGCGACACACAAGGTAGGTTAGGTTAGGTTTTACTGCCCGCCTGTGAAGCTATTGAAGCATATACCTAATGGTTCTTAGTCGCCAAGGCTTATGCGAACTTAACTTCATCTAGCCCCTTGATCTACGAACGAATCTCCTAGATATCTAAGCCGAGTTTTAGATATAGCCGGACATAAGCATAGGAGATATTCCAGTGTAGTTTCTCAAGAATACTGTTTCTTCTAAGCTTTTCTCCTCTCATATTCTTTCTGCTAGGTTACCAATAATAGTAAGAGATTTTACAGAGCTAATTCTGTGTTCCTCACGTAGAAATCGTAAATTTAGTTAGATTAAATTCACGAATAAAAACACTAATTTACAGTCATTTCTCGACTGCGATGTTAGAGGCTGTTTCTTGTTAATTTTGGGTTGCTAAAACCTCATCCTCTGCTTCCACCGGCGGGTACTGAATCGAAAACCTTCAAAGCTGGAAGATTCTTTTCCATCCGGACAACATTACCTAGCCAGCACAGCTGCTGTCTCTTGATTCGCTGAACTATGTAAATGTCTTCCTATATCACTTCGCTTCATCGATAGCGGTACTCGCCATTGTCAATGCGCAAAGGACCATAAATTTTCCGCAACACTTTCTTCTGGAAAACTCCTATGGTCTACTAATCGGTTAATGTCTTTTCCATATCTCCGCAAAAAATAGCAGGACGAGAATGATGAAAGACTTTTAGAGTTTGGTCTTTGTTCGTCGAGAGAGGACTTTACTTTTCAATTGCCTACTCAGTCCGAAGTAGCATCTGTTCGCAAGAGTGATTCTGTGTTGGATTTCAAGGCTGTTGGTTCCAAGGTATACGAAATTATCTACGACTCCAAAGTTATGACTGTCAACAGTGACGTGCAAGGCAAGTCGCGAATGCGACGACTGTTTGTTTAAGGACAGGAGATATTTCAACTTGTTCTCGTTCACAACCAGACACATACTTGTATGTTTCGCTTCCTTATTCAGTCTAGAGAAAGCAGAACTAATGGCGCGGTTGTTGAGGCCTATGATACCAATATGCCAGCAGCTTTATAGTACACTCTAACAGAAAATTATCTGAAACCTCGTTTGGTATCGAACGGATCGGAGCTTTTGGTGTAGCTCAAGTTCAGTTGACACAGCCGTGTTAGTTTTGGGGGATTACTAAGTTCAGATATAGCGGCATAGAGACTTATCCCACGGTCCCACGGGTCTCCGTTTTTGTGGATTGGGCGAATCACACTTAGGTTTTAATCATAGGACATGGTTTCATCTGACTATATCTTGCAAAGAAACTGATGCATACACCTTGTCAGTTCTTCGCCGCCGTATTTGATTAGGGGGCAAATATACACACATTTTTCAGAGAGTTAACAACAATTTTAGCTTCTTCAAACCGAGAAGTTTGCTGAATACCATCTTGCGTATGTTTTTTAAGGTTTGAGTATATTTTCAGAGCCATCTTTGCCAGTATTATATAGGATAAATTATCAATCATAAACAGAAATTGAAAAAAGTTTTTCGAATTTAAATTTTTCATTTATATGGACTTACGATGGTCATACGTCCTTTGTTATGACATTCTTGTCTCTTGCGTTGCTTTAATAATTGCTGTCCCTTTCGAATTTAGTACTTGCTTACTTGGTACACAAAACTTGATATTAAACTAAAAGTTGCAAATGTGTAATATTGAAATGAAAAACAGGTGTATCCCATCGATTATTCAACTGTATGTGATAAATGCACATCGATGCACGTACATGTATGTAAATATTTGATGAATTGTGCAATGAATTCGTCCGGTGAAATTAGAAACGACACAATATTAGCAAACTATTCTTTACATCCATAATATTCGCAACTCGCATTTCACATTGGTATTGCAAATCAATAATAACGAGGCGCAGCCCATCGGGATTTTAAGTTCACACATATTGACTTTAGTAGAAACACATGAACATACAGCTATATTGTATAGAAAAGTGGGTTGAGCTCACTCGAGCGGGCGTAACAGCCGTCAGTTTAGCGTCACACTTAATCCAAAGCAAAACACACAGTTTTCCCACAAATATATGCAATCGCTTTGTAGTATATACATACGCATATATCTGTGCTGGCCATTGCACTTATACGCGTTTCTACTTATGATGTAATGCATTTCTAAGCCCATTGTGTTATACAGCCGTCAACTTGAACTTGGGCTAATGGCTGCCTTCGCATAACAGTGACCCACGGCAAAGGCGCAATGCTGCTAATTTGACGCTGTTTGGTTTAAGACTAATGCTTGTTTTACTAATTGGCTTTAGATCGTTTGTAAAACATTGCAGACAATAGCAGAATCCAATATAATATTCTTATTGTTCATGAAAAATCGATAATTTTCTCACGCACACTTTGATTTCAATAAGTGTAATGAGCCGAGATTTATACTACAAGTATATACTCTACATACATACATACATATTTTAAAGCGATTCTTTTATATGCTGGCAAAAATACTTAACAGTTTTGCCCATCTAACGGTTGTTTGTAACACCTTATAATAAACAAAATACTGGCGAACCTTTTTACACGGTTTATCGGGACCAAATACATATATACCGTGTAAACGAAAATTTAAAAAATGCATTTGGCGATTTCTTTTCGCTATTTAGCGAACTCAAGCGATCGCTCCGGGGAAACCGTTTTGAGTTAATTGTTGAAGGCATTAAATGTGTAGCGCTGCGCGCATTGAAGATTATTCCGAAAATTGGCTTTAACAACCGTTTCGAGGATTGGAAAAAACGTTGGCACAAGTGTATTGTGGCCAAGGAGGATTACTTTAAGGGGGAGGACATATATTTTGCAAAATAAATTACGAATTTTAAAATTATGAATAAAGTCTTACTACTTTTTGCTCATTGCTCATATTCTATTCACGTAAGTAATTCAATTCAATTAATTCTTTGGGTTAATATCTTAATATCTCATTGAAACCTTACTGAGCGTTTTTCATTTGGATTATGAATTAGAAAGTGATTTCAGTTGCTGCCTTTAAACCTTGACAAATTGGACTAACGGTGAGAAAATCAGTTCCATTGCATGCATTTACTACTGTTTTGTTTTACTCGTCATTATCGTTTCCAATTAAAACGAGAAAAAAATTGTCATCGCCCAAAACAGAATCTGCAAAGAATTCGTTGATATCTTTAGTGTTGAAGTCTTCAAAACCTTCTGAAAAATATCCGCGTATGCAGACAAGTTCTATTGACTCGTCATCTTGACTTTTTATTTTTTTAATAAAACGCTTTGAGAATCTAGTATCTACCGGTATACTCTTCTGCGATGATCTTCAAGCAATATACAAATGAGCGTTCTGTGTTTATCATCACATAGTCTCTGATGTTAAATGCCTTAGAGAAGTTTCTGACACATATAGGACTTTAATTTTTTCGAATTCTGCGCACAGTTGCTTCATTGCATTATCTTTTTTTACAATACATACATTTTCACTCTCTTTAAATTTTCTAAAAATCTAATTTTCTTACATCAACTTATTTTTTCACGTTTAGGCGGCATAGTGAATTGTTTTGTTTTGACATATATTTTTTTAGTTTCTGCCACAATATTAAAACATTTTGTATTTTCTAAAAATTTGGCAAAAACCGTGCAAAAAGGGTTAAACTTTGTAAAATATTGTCAAAAAATACCGTCTAAAAAGAAACCCGTGTAATATGAGGATCACCTGTGTATATTAAAATTATCAGCTTGCCGCGACAAATCGATTTCGGGATTCCTTTATCAGAGCAAAAGCTAATTTTAGAAAAAGGTGTATCTCGATGACCTCGATGATCCAATATGCTGTATCTATGGGTTAGTATAGCGAATGGGTTGATTCAGAGCTCTGAAACACGCACAAAACATCCATTTGTTCTGGAAATTTATTAAAAATTTTTGATCGACTCTTGCTAAAATTTTTAAAGCCATTTGAATCAAACATTCGGAGAAAATTGCTCTTTATGACTTGGTTAAATCAACGTAGAGAATATCTTCCCCAACTTGGTCAGATTATTTCAGTACCTACGAATTTTATATATCAGCCAGTAAGCTAATTCAATTGAGTCCATTAACATCATTAAATAGGGATGCATAACCAGGATGACAGGTGATGAAAATTTGGTTAAACTTTTGTAAGGTTTGGTCCCAAAAATCTAAGCCATATACGGTACCTAGTATGCCGATGCAGGCATTTACCGGATAAGTGAGTAGGTTATTCTATATAATCCAAGAATAAAATGTATTGAATCGGTCCACAATTTGTCCAACTCATCTATTACCATAACTATGTATAAAGATTCACAAAGCATTAATTGACTTTATCTTTATCATATCAATTAGAATACGAGATACCTTCATAATTTTCCTCTACATGCTAAAATCTGTGAGTTTTAGTGACTTTATATGGTAGTATGTACATAAATATTTTGGATAGGCATTTTTTAAAAACAAAAATAACATAAGTATTAGAATGAAAACCATCGGAAACGAAAGAAAAAAGGAAGAATAATTTATTTTGTATTATAAGTTAACGAAGATCCATTTAAAATCTTAAACTAAGCATCTCTTTTTCAGCTTTATTTGTATTCGGGAGGTAAGATAGGATGTTATAAGTAGTATGTACATACATAATTAACTTAATTGAATTGATAATTAACTTTCAAGCAAATTAGTTGAGGTAGTCCGGCATTGAAGACTTATAAACTTACTGGAATTCAATTAATGCTATTATGGAATTAGTTTAGTGTGAAACCGATATATGATCATATTCGCCAAGCTTTCAAGTGGCAATGCGTTTTTAATAGAACAAGTTCAAGTGAATTTAATATACACTTTACTAAAACACTTTGTGTACTGAGTTCATTGCATTCACTGTGAAGATAACCAACCATTAGTATTAAAGAAATTCCCACCACATTACATATACATATACATATGAATGTGAATAACAAGTACCCATACTACGAGTATTTGTATATACTAATCCAGAGTATTTGTATACGAACTGTACTGATTAGTTTGGGAGGGGAAAGTAAGTAGTTTCATTCATTGCTATAGACTAATTCAAATTTATTTATTTGTGAATTTTATGTAAATGCAATAGAGCTAGCAGTAGTGGTACCCATGTAGAGTGTGTATATTTAAGTCATATAGCCAATTAACAAAATACGCTGAAACATTAACGGTAAAAGTATTTGTAGAGCTTTTGGGAGGGAAGAGATTTTTTGTTATGTTATTACAAGTGCAATTAAAATTAATAAGAAAATGTAATTAAATATATGTTTGATACGCTTGAATACGCATTAAGTGCTTTGTCAATATTGTTATAAATAAATTGAATTTTATTATTTAATATGCAATTTTTATCTTATAATACTTAGCGCTAAGTCTATGAATTCATTTTATGACATAATTTTCACTTATGTACGCATATATGCGTGATTTATATACATATACATTACATTTAGGTATATGTAATCGGAGTGGTTTTGATTGCTTATCATTTGATTAGAAACAAATATCCTATAATTTGTAATGAGAGGTACGTAATATTAAATAGAAAAATTATGCATAGGAATTCTTATAATTATATTCAATATTAGGCGGTTTGTGAACAGTTTGCGGTAACTTTTGGCTGTAACATTTTTGCTCACTTCATTCAATTAAGATATTCTGCATTTTATCCGAATGACCTACTTTAGAAGCAAGCTTACCAACCAAAGTGGAGTGTATGCATGATAAATATTAGTAATAGGGAAAACTTAAAACTAATATCACTCAATTTTAGTACCTAAACATATTATGCAAAAGTTAACATTCTAGTTAAAGAATTGGGGAAGAAGATAGTGACCTCAATAGCCAATAGGAAAGGTAACAAGTCAAGATATTTTATATTGAATAAATGGGTGTAAAGGAATGGACTAAGCGATATCAGCCACCTTATGCGTCAAATCACACTATCTTTGGGAAAACATTTCTTCAAATATTAATCGATATAATAAAAAGTCAGTCCGAAAGAAAACGGAAATAGTCCCTCAGTTTTTGAGATATTAATGTGAAAATTTGCACACGTCCTTTTCTCGTCAATAAGTTGCGCAATTGTCGGATTTTCAACCACTATAGCATATAGCTGCCACACAAAACGCACGATTGGAACCAAATGGTTGTATGGAAAACTTTTTCATTTGACAAGATATTTTCATGAAATGAAAAAAATGGCATGTATTATTGCCTAAAAGCAATCCTCGAAGAAAATTTTCAGATCGGTTAACTATAGAGAACTGTATGGTAGCTGTAGTACTAACTCAGCGATTGAAATCAAGTTCTTGTAAGGAATCTTTTGTATGTTGATAGATATTATAGCTTCCTTGCAACCGAAGTTAACGTTTTTTTGTTTTAAGTTACATTTCTTTACTTGCTTGTTTGGCGCTTGAGTTTTTCAAAACAATTAAAAGTGACATTTAAGATAAAGACAAGCAGCAAGAGTATATAAATTTCATAGTTTACATACTTAGATACATACAAAAAGCAGGGAAACCTAAATATTCATACCAATGCAGTTCTTTATTTTGCAATTTCCTTATTAAATATGTTCTGTCTTTATTTCTTCTTTGTTCAGCGTAATATGTTTATGTTTTAAATCTGTATATTTTAAAAGACTTGGACAATGCAATAAGGAAGCATTAAGAGACAATCAAATGGCTGTCTGAGACAATTAAAAATTATATACAAATATTATACATACATGGTTTTATAAATTAATCATTTACATAGTGCACAGTTACGTAATATATATGTACGTTAGAGTGAGTCAAAAAATACCATTTTTTTTCGTTTTGTGCTCTGAATAATAGGTTCTTAGACCACTCTAAGAAAGTTTCTCCAAGTATGAGCTCTCAACTGTAACAGGAAGGTCGTCACGCTAACTTTGCTGAAATTTTGGCTGCGTGATTTGGATTTGGGATCTCCTACCAAAACGTGATTATTCTAAATTTTGTAAAAACATCTCACCTACCTTTGAAATATTGTTGAAATTCATGCCGCAAAACTGCGACTTTTCCATAAATGACAGAATATATTAAACACTTTCCCATACAAGAACAAGAGCTGCCTTTCTATGCCTGCGCAGAGCACTCACGCACACTAGAAGGGCCCCTTTCAACATAATTTGTGAAAGAGCAATATCTGAATTAACATTTTCACTATAAACACTCACGTTATCAACATTTAGCATAAAACACTTTATTTTCATCAATATTTTATGCTAAAACCACAATTTTTATAATTTATTACCATTGCGTCGGAAATTTGTATGTGACTATTTGACAATTGAAATGGCGGCGGATACTGGACACGGTATAGTGTTGCCAATACGTTTGTATGCCAATACGTATATACAGATTCCGATAGATGGCACCATATCCAGTATAAGTGTCAAAAGGTAACCAAAATATTAAAATTGTTGGTACATTTAAGAAATTATAATAAGCTGCTGCTTACTCTAGAAGAATATAAAAATATCAAAAATACTAATTTCATATTATTTACTTTTAAGTTTTTGAAAGTTTAGTAATTTTCTAAAAACGAACGATGCTAAATACAGAAAGGTCTATACACTTCCGTTTTTAATTTGTACGCCACTACTGTAACTATTTGTAACGTATTGGTAACTCTATTTTTATAGTTGCTTTGTCCAATTTCCGCGGCTATTTCGAACGCTGTGCAATTGCTTAGCTTTTTTGTGTGACAAGTCAGTGGTAAATGTGAATCTTGCTCCGAAAACTTAAAAGTGAAGTGTTAAGTATGAAAAATTAGGCGATTTTCGTGGAACATCTTTGAACGTAATAAGGCATATTTTCAGCTATATTCTAAGTTTTCTTTTATAAAAATGTTGAAAAATAACGGAGTTATGTGTTGTCTTCGAAGGTGCCAAAAAAAAGTGGCCCAACTGCTGACATGATTCCGGCGGAATGAGTAGCTGAAACAAAAAAATTCAAAAAGTTTATTGAACTTGAAGATATTTCCTGATCTACAATAATAATTAATTAATTCATAACTTTTGTTTAGTTATGACATCAGTAATTTTGGAAAATATCGTTTCGAGAAAAACGCGTTTAAAGTTTCGCTCATATATGATTATGCCTGCGAGCGGTCGCTCTTTAGAACGCTGCCATCCAAAAACTATTCAAGATATGACCTTGCCGATTTTACAGGATATTTTTGGAAATATAAACTATCGAAAAAGCAAATAAAAACAATTTTTTTTAAGTGTCACACTGGTATAGCCCGTTAAATATAGATAGATGGGTTTTATATAAAAAATAAATATACAATTTTTAACTTAGAGGCATTTCATAAATAATATGTTCAAATGATAATTCAATAATGAACATCCGAAAACTTCGCACGAGTAGTATATACCCTCAAACACAAAAATTGCTCTTAAGTGGCTTTTTTAGGTCAGTTGTTACCAACCAGCGCATGCGCAAAATATATGGGGATTACAATTGATTTGAGGCGTACTTGGAAAGATCACATAAAAATAATAATAACTCAGCTAAGATTAAAGTTTTTTTTTTTTGTTTCAAAATTATTTTATTTATTGGATCTGCTTTTTCTTAAAGCCTAACAATAAGTTATAAAATCTTAAATCTAATTAAAAACTAGACAGGCTCAAGCAAGTGATTGAGCTGTTTTGGTGATACGTTGCTCCTTAGTACGCAGGCATATCTCTTAAAGTTGGCACATCTATATTGCCTCCTTAGGTCAAAATCCCGCCTCAGTTTGAAAAATAAGTTGCTAATTTATAAGGTAATACTTAGGCCGATTTGGACGTATGGCACTGAAATCTGGGGCAAAACATCGAGTGCAAATTTGAAAAGTAATTCAAGCTTTTCAAAATAAAGTTCTGCACACTTTAGTGGTGGCTCCTTTCTATGTGAGAAAAGGTGTCCTCCACCTCTTTCGTTTGGAGAATCATGAAAATATATGTATTTGCAATTCAATTGCTAGACAATAGTTTACAACAAAGAAGATTGAAAAATACCACTCGCTAGATCTCCCCTTTCGATTCAATTATTGTATACAATTTTATTGTATTTTATTTATTTAGTGGCAACTAACTCATTGTGTTTTCAAGAAATTTGGTTTTTGTTTTTTTAAATTAAATAAATTCAAAATATATTGAAATTTACAATAAAAAATAAAAACTGAAATAGTATTAAAAACAAAACCAAACTCTGTAAAATATGAAACAACAGGAAAATCATTCACAGTTTCGAAAATTTTTGTGTTCAGTCAAAAATGTTTTGAAATTTTTAAACATCACAACTTTAAATCCTAAAATCATTTAGTATTATTTATTTTATGTGAATTTGTATCGTTTTAGACACGAAATATTTACCGCAATTTGCAACTAAAGTGAAGTACAACAATAACAGCAAAACACATACGCGAGTTTGAGCTACAACGCGAAATTACGAAAAATTGCCGCTTCTTTCGAAAATAACTGCTTTTTTGAAGCGCCTCAGCAGACGTCCACGAACAACCCACACACACACATACACACACGAACCTACCGAGAATGCAAACAACAAATCAAAACACTTGTGATACCGCCGCAACTAGCATAGCAACAACAAACACAGAAAACGAATTTGATACAACAGCAACAACAACAATCAACACTACTACCAACACACAAAACGAAGCTTTTGCAAACTACAATGTTGTTGTAGACAATCTTTTTGCACAACACAACAACCTTAACGAATTAGCTGTAAGCACTACAACAACAACAAATACATTGAAAACCGGAGCAGCCATACCGATGGACCAGCGACCGCAACTGGATGAGGACAATGAGAACTGTGTGATTGATATAGCCACCATGCAAATCGCTGACGACAGCAACAATACTGCCACGATGCCAGCCTTAAGTGGCGACAGCAACAACAAATACAGCTATACAAATGAGCATAGTGAGTCTGGCGGTGAACGGTTAGCGGGTGATGCGAAAGGCGAAATCGATATAGCAACAGATGCGGAAATGGAAAGCGATGGCGATGGCGATGGTGAAGGAGAGGGCGAAGAAGAAAATGTACAAGCTGAGGCTGAGCCGCGTAGCGATAATGAGGAGGAGGAAGTGGCAAACCAATATTTGAATGAAATTGAGATTAGCAAAGTCGATGAAGAGCAAATCATTACCGAGCTGGTGGATGCCAGTGGCCAAGGAAGCTGCACGGAAGCGTAAGCATAATAATATTTGTTTTGAATTGATATTTTTTATATTTTCATTTATGTTTTTTTTTATTCTAAATAGTATTAAGCAAAGCAATGGTATGCGTGTCGCTTTCGGTATAATCTTAAGACTAATGTTGCCACTTGCCAACAGCGTAATGCGCAGCTTCAAGGGTATACGCGATGTGCGGTTTCAACGTGTACTAAGATCAATTACTTCCAGCCGACAGGTGCTCACCAATCTAATGGCATTCGCTGCCAATTCCATATCGCTGAACTTGTCGTCGGTGCACGGTGCGTATACGTAACTTTTTTGCAATAAATGTGATTAATTTACTTTTTAGTTGTTGTAATTAGTTTTTAGTAACATTTTATACAAATGTTTAATATATTTTATATTTATTTCATTGGCATTTTATAATCGGATGGCAGATTTTAGCTATAAATCCAATCGATTCTTAAAAAATTGTAAGTGATGAATGAGAAATCGCCATTAATTCATTAACCAATACAGACTACGCTAACTTTTGCTATATCTGTAGCTGAAGTAAAAAATTTAAATATTTAATAGAAAGAAAACTAGAAACGAGATCACTTCTGAAGCGCATCATCACATATCTAGGCTATTTTTAACATAATTTAATTGCTGGGCACTCAATAATATCTTATAATCATGAAGAGAATTATGATATGCAATTGATTTTATTTTTCATTTTCATCAACTGAAATTTTTTTACACAAAAACGTCCACAAAACAATTTTCGTTGACCGTAAAGTGAAGTGATCCGAGATAGAAGACACTTTAAAGATATTAACTGAATGCGTACATTACTGTGCAAAGTGGATGTCGCGCGAATTTTGACCAAAGACCATGACGACTCGATGATTCGGAGCAGTGTTTAGAGATGTTCAAGCGTAATAAACCTGAGTTTTTGCGTCGATGTGTGAGAATGGATGAGACACGGCTCCATCATTTCACTCCGAAGTTCAATCGATAGTTATTCGATGAACCCGCTCCAACGTTTGGAAGAGCGCAACAGTCAACTGGCAGGAATGCGAATGAAATAATTTTAATTGAATTGAAAAAGGAAGGATCATTATCAGCGACTATTACATAGCGTTATTGTACTGTTTCACCAGCACAGTGCACCGTGTCCAAAATCTGTGAAAACGATAGCAAAAATACGTGAATTGGCCTCGAATTGCTTTCGCATTCATCGAGCTTTCCAGATCTGGCTCTCAGCGACTATTTTCTTTTCTCAGATCTCAAAATAATGTTCGTTGGGAAGAAACTGAGGCTTACAACAAACCGTACTACAAAATGGTATAGAAATGTTGGAAGGGTTGGGTAACCATTGAACTGAACTTTGTGAAAAAAACAAAATTTGCAAAAAAAAAACTTATTTTACTATGGTAGGCCGGGGATCTTTCAGTTGATCTGTTATAGCTCCATTAATTATTATCAGCATCTACAGCTCCACCAAGAGAATAGCCTCTCCAGATCATTAGTTATCCTCCTTGCCTGACGATCCATCTTATAGCCTTGACAGACGGCAGCGTTAATCCGGATTAACTGCGCACTTAATTAGATTCAATGATTGTCATTTTTATAATATTTTCAATGAAAATGTATAGAACGGAAATGAAGTTAATTCTGTAAAATTTTGAGGATTAACTGGTAGTTAGCAACGGAGTTATCTTCACTAACTCCTTAATTAATGCAGTTAATCCGCATCTAAAAATATAACATTTTTTCAATGGTTGAAGCTCCACCGTTCGTGACTTTTAACCCATTTTGATGCTTAAAACTGATTTTTTTGGTCGACGACCATTAAGTCCAACCATACAGGACCAATTACCAAGCCATCTAAGTCGATATATGATAATATATTTCGTTTAAAGCAGACTATTGTTGGAACGTCTGAATAGACTACTTCGCATATCGTAAGATTTCCATCATGTGTGGCAGTGACTTTTCAATTATGTTTCCAATGCATGTTGGAGATTCGACTTTTTGTAATATTTTACTAGGCACTTGTATTTTGATTCTCGGCATTTTGAACAATTGATTCTCGTTTAGTTTTGTAATGCGCTTGGATACAACTTCCTCTGTTACTTCCAGTGGTAAATACCACTGACTCAAAGTTACAAATATCAAATTGGGAAAATGTATTGCGTAATTTGTTCTGAATATTTATTTTTGTTGATTTCTCGAAGCCCATAGTTTTGATACCCAAAACTATATTTCTTTTTTAATTGAAACCGTCGAAAAAGTGAAGCTTCGCATATAAAAGAGAAAATACAATTTTTTAATGAGAACAAATTTGAGTGAAAAATAGGGGTGATTCATGAATTTTGGAGTATAATCCAAATCTTATTCACTGCAGATTACTGGTAAACATCTAATGGAATCACAAACAGTTGACTTTCTTTCGATAAAATAGACTATAACTGCTTTGAAGCAATTTCTCTTGTTTCGACTGTTCCTAGCACCTGAATGACCTTAAACCAGTTTCTGATGATCGTCCTCGAAAACTTAATGCTAATTTAGATAATTTTTTTCTGTTGGAAAGCTAGATTGATTTTCAAATATTTATCCATTTGTACACATTTTATTTTGTAATATTATTTGTCATATACATATGTACTTTGAAGTAACTTGATATACGTATACATATATCCACATAACTCTCGAAAGCATCCAAACATTTCATTTTCAAATATTACATTATTCCCACAGTCTCACAGCGCATAGAACCAATCTTGAAACTTCTCAAAATACGACAAGCGCGCGATGGTATTGAAAGTCTTCCCGACATGCCTTCCATCGATATAGCACCATGTTTTCCAACCGCTACACCACCGCCGACTCCAACAACACCCGGCACGCCGACTATGCCAATATTATCGCCCTTTTTAAATGAGCCTTCCATAGTTATGGCAAATTTTTCGACGGACAAGCGAAAAGCTACGCTACCACATACGCCAGCACCAAAATGTTGCACGATAAAAATTTTAGCAGAACCACCACCTGGCCAACCCATACGCGCTGACATTGTCTTCATTCATGGACTGCACGGTTCATTGGTGAACACATGGAAACAGGGACTTTGGGAAAACGAGCGTCAACCTGAAAATTTCGAACGACCACCAAAACCACCTGTGAGGCCACCGAAGCGGCCAAAACATTCTCGCACTGCCCTACTACATCCGCCACACAAGCAAAAACGCGCAAGATTTGCGCAAGGCGATCCGAGTCAACGCGCCACACTGGACGCAATGGAAAGTGATGAAATCAACAATTTGGATGATGGTTTTTTCGATGCGACCGAGCGTGAACTGAAAGAGGGGTATGCATTAGGTACTTATGGTCTAAAATTTGTTTCTATGAATATTTTTATCTATAGTGTCTCATATGTTTGTGGCGCGCCAGAAGATATACAAAATTGTGATGGTATCGAGTATAGTTTTCCCACATTCCGACTGCGTTTGAACGATAACGGTCGGCTACTACAAGGTCAATTCGACAAGATGCAAGATAGTCCCATAGATGTAAGCGCCGCTGAACCACACGTGAGTCAAACCCCACCTGCCAGCGAAAGCCCCAAGGCGAAAAGCAAAGGCAAAGCGAAACCTTCGGCGAATGATCCAAATTATTCAAAATGTTGGCCGGGTGATTGGCTGCCTTTGGACTGCCCTGGTGTACGTGTTATTGCCGTAAACTATACTACTGATCAATATTTGTGGCGTCCCTTGTGGAAAAAGAAAGAGCCGCGTTCGAACCTCATCGAGCGTGCCCGCGAAATGACCGAGTTGCTGATAAAACATCGTATTGGTTGTGGCCAACCGATTGTGTGGGTGGGTCACTCCAAAGGCGGCCTGTTCATTAAGCAAATCATAGTCAATGCTTGGGAGAGTGGTCGTCCTGCAGTGGCGCCACTCTGGCGCTCTTCACGCGGCGTATTTTTCTATTCCGTTCCGCACCGTGGCTCACATTTAGCTTGCATAAAAGCGCCGCTGCTGGCACGCTCTGTGGAAATGTTGGACATTGAGAAGAGTGAGTTGATAATTAATATCTGTAAATATGATATAGATCATTATTACGTCCATCTTTATAGATAACAAATATTTATTGGATCTGCATCGACGCTTTGCGGGCCTCTATCATTTGGGCCATATTAAAATAGAGGTATTCAGCTTTGTGGAGACGGCGTTGACACTGATGTCAGTGCTTTATCTGCGCATTGTCGGAGTGGATTCAGCAGGTTAGTGAGAAAAAAAAAAGGTTAAATGAAGACTAAATTCGAGAATATCTACAAAACTACACATTACCATAAATAGGAGCACTCTGCCCTTATTCCTTTTGATAACTATTGTAAAATAATCAAATAATATCTTTGTTGTCCGCAAGATTTTATTAAACGTAAAATCTTCTTCTAAGTCGACGAAAGTGCACTGCCCGTGTCGAAATCTTATTCTTCAAGCCCAAAAATAGAAAGTGAATTCGATGTAATAAGGGAACTCTTCGAATATCAATAGACCTTCTGAAAGTATTAGATTAGGTAATTTTATCTCCATTGTCTCTGGAATTAAGGCAATGACAGAGCCGCATCAATTCTTTGAAATGTGATAAGTACTTGGCTGTAGCTTTACCGTCCGTTGGTGATTATTGATTTTAATAGTTTTTTCTTGAGTAACTCTTCTTCGCCACATTAGCTCCGTACAGACACCCATAAGACCACTTTGACGCTATTGAGATCTAATCCCAAGCAGTATATGCATTATTGACGGGGTTGGATCAAAGGGAGAAGGTTGTCCGATGTGTGGGGTTAGTAGGGCATGCAAAGAGGTGGCTAGTGTCATGTGGGGGCCTCATTCCACGCTGAACATATGTTTGATATGTCAGGGTCTATTCTGGATATGTAGGAGTTTAACCTGCTAGAGTATCCAGAACGAAGCTGCGCAAAGGTCACTATCGTTCCTCGCGGCAACTCGATCACTTCGTCTGCAATGGGTGGTGAACGGCTTTAAGACACTTCAAACCCTTTAATTTTAAACAAGCATATGTTTCTTTCAATTTTCAGTTTAGACATTCATTCTAAGCCGCCCAAACAGCAATAAACATGAAATTATTAATAACATGCGCTAACCTTTTCACATATTTCGCAGATCCCGGATTTGGTGATGTATGCGGCATACGCTTGGATCATCGCGAGATTTGTAAGCCGCGCAGCCGAGACTGCATTCTATACAAAGAATTAGTTAAAATGATTAAAAAAGTATATTAAAATCAAGAAACAAATTTAGAATTAGTAAACGAGTAACTAAATAGAAACTGTTAGTACCTTATTGTTTTAAAGTATAATAGTGTTAATAATGCTGAAAAATTTTGAAAGTAAATACACAATTTGCCATAAAACCAAAAAACAAAAAACAAAAAAAAAACATATAACTGTAAAAGCAAAAATTTTAATAAATACATTAAAATATTATATATAAATTATATTTGAGAGCTTATGTTCAAAACATATTTATGTTCCACAAGAAAGCAAAGCGTTAAACTACACACACACATGCATATATAAGTACATAAAATATAAATATGTACTAGTGTATTTACACCAAGCGCATTAACTTACCGTTAAGCTGTTAAATGGTTATCCTTTGCTACTCAACGATTGCCATTGTTTGTCTATAGATATATCTACTTGTATAAACCATTTATATACTATAATATACATATATATTTATAATTATATATTTAATATACATATATATATATATGTATTTGCGTTTATTACAAATTTTTTGATAATTATAATATATTTCTTATAATTAATTTTTGTTATATAAAATATTATGTACTATAAATATAACTTCCGTAAATAAGTTGAATACATATGTATGTAGTATACACACATATACGTAATATTGTGCATAAGAATGTTCTTAGTTTTGTTCTTAAGTATTTTTATAAAAATGCATGGTCATCAGGTATAAGAACCGTTATATAGTGATTGGATTTTGTGATCAGCTCAATAAGATGTGATTTTTTGTCAAAGAAAAGCCTAGCATAGAACGATATATGTACCTACATAGATAGCGATGATATTTTCTCCAGATATTGCATGTGTAACAACAAAATATATAGCTATGTATCTAAGCAATTTAGTTAAGTACTTACTGTAATTATTATTTAACTTTTACACAAAACAAAATGAAGTATCTACTTATCAAAGCATTGCTGATCATTAATTATATATACAATATATACAAATACGATTATATTGGTATGAAAATATTTTATCATTAAAGATTTTGAAATTATTGCTGTCAATACGATAAGAAATACTTTGCAACTGATTCTTTAGTAACGCTTATATAACTGTACATGCGTTTTATAAAATCTTATATTTAATAAAGAATTTATTTTACTACAACGGAAGGTGGTTTAAATTTAGATAAATCTCAAAATAATGTTGAAGAATTCTCAATTGTAGTTTGCCTTCATTTTGTATCTCAATAACACTTTTGAGTCTTTCTAGAAAGTCACAACGGCTATCTCTCCGGCCTTTTACGTTTCCTCGCTGAACGGTACTTAATACTCTCCCTCACTAAATCCACAGCGACCATATTCACAAAATGGACTAAGGATTACATACTTGACTTTAATATTGCAGTCGGTGGTGTTTTAATTTCGATTGTCAATAACCCTAAAGAAAATTTGTTGCTAACATACAAGGCAATCGGCCGGTCGGTTCTTAACTACGCCGCACCAATATGGTCCCCTGGATACAGAGAAACGCTGTTGAGGAAGCTTCATACATGTCAGGACACTACACTCCGGACTACAACAAGATGCCTCTTGATGTCTCCGATCGAACATCTACCCAGTGAGGCCAGTATGCTCTCAGTTAATACGCAGTATGAACTCTTCTTCGAGTTGTTTCTCTTGGGATATTTTTGTAGAAAACGAGCTCGAGTTTGCCGCGAGATTCAAGAGTGACCTGCTCACTACATTGCGCTATAATCGCAAAGGTATATACATATTATCTTGTAGTAAATCTTTGTTAAAGATTGCTGTCAGCCGAATCGGAGTGTTAGTTTTTGTAGATCGCGTGTGAAACGGTTATATTCGATGATTTTAGAAAAAAAAGAGTAATATCAATGGGTGATTAAATTACTGCTTACCTGTAAAGAAAATCGTGCAGAGAACTCAAAGAAAGCTTAAATTCTGTAAATGGTGACCCTTATCTTCCGATGGCGACCATCAAAAAGTTTCAACATGAGCTATCGCCGGTTTTTGATGAACTACTTCCAAGTGCCCCGAAGATGGCTATGGCGCAGAAAAAATGACCGCTGATCGAAAGTACGCAAGATATTTGAGATCGTAGGTATCACAAAATACTATTTGGGTCATATTCTGTATGAAATGCATGGACATGAGAAAGCTGTCTGAGCGACAGATGCCGCGTTAGATCCTTCGGACGGTAAGTGCAGCCAAGAGACCACTTTACAGGAGTTAGTTACGCTCTTGAATGCAATGGGAAGGTGTTTCTGCTTCGTGTTGTCAATGTCGATAAAATGTGGATCCATGAGTTCGAAAAGGGTGAATTTTTAACGTTATTTGAGATTCACAAGTGGTAATTTATTTCAACGACGTGGAGAAGAGCAAAATGCTTTGCTGTATCGAACTACTTCGTCGATTCGACACCGGATTGCAAAAAATCGATTAAATTGATAAACCCTTTCCCTGTCGTTGCAGCCAAATTAGTCGAATTAGTCTATCAACTGTTGCCTTATTCACTGCATTTTCCAGATTTGGCTTAGATTCTTTTTAATTTCCATAGTGGAAAGAGTCACTCGCAGGGCAGAAATTTGAGTATGAGGAGGATCTACATAAAAAATTGGAGCAACGACGAGTTAAATGCTTCAACCTTAGAAAAGTGTATGTTGCGAAATAAATTGTAAGAAACTTCCGGGTTTCTTTTGTAGGCTAATTTTAAGTGTTGTTTGTTTCGACTTTTTTATGTGGATAAAATATGAGTGTAATGGGTATTAGTATCGAGATTGTAGCATACAAGGAAAATGCTATAACCTCTGGTAACTTTATCTTTGTAGGTGACGATAAAAGTTTACTTCCTTGAGGCTCATTATTGACATAAGTCTGTCAATGTAGATGAATTTATTGAGAGAATACTTCGGTGAGCAGATAGTATCACGCTTTCGGCCGATCGATTGGCCACCAAGATCATGTGATATCACAACGTTATATCTTTTTCTGTGGGTATTTGGGAAATCTAAAATCTATGCGGACAATCCCGCTTCAATTCAGGCTTTGGAGCAAAACACCACGCGTGTCACTCGCCAGTTACCAGTCGAAATGCTCGAACGAGTTATCGAAAATTGGATCATCTGAGATGTAGCCGCGGTCAATATTTGAAAGAGATGATTTTCAAAAAAAAATCCCAAAGAATGTTGTTACGAATGATTATAAACATTCCCCATTAAATTTGAAGTTACTATGTTTTTTTGTTTTAAATAGGGAATCTCGAAATGGACCACCCTTTAAAACTGTATCAATACCTTTTACTACCCCAAAATAGAAATCTTAATAAAACAAGCCATTATTTGTTTCAAATAAATTATATTTGTATTTTCATGTTAGCCTTTTTTCGTACACTTTTTCTTTGAACAAGGTTAATTGCTTCCCGCACATCCTCTAACACATACTCATATCATATTAGTGCGAGCGCTTGATAGAAATAGTTGCGCAACCGTTATTTATTCCCGTGTATTATTTATACACAAATACGTTCTTGACATGTACATATGTATGTATTTGCGTTTTATTTTGTATGCCACACTTTCACATTTTTTTTTTTGTTTTTAACACAAGCTTATCAACTACATACACATGTATTTTCATGTTTTTGTTTTTGTTTTTATTATTTTCTTTTTCTCAATTTACTGACATATAAGTATAAAAAGTGTTTGCTATCGTAACGATAAATATACTATATATTATTACAATATATATTTAATAATTAATTACTCTCACATTTACGTACAAAAAGCGAACAATTAAATGATATTTATAATAATAAAGAAGGAAAACATAATAGAACTTTTCATGAAAAATCACTTAAACAAGTTTGCATACAATTCTTAACATCTCTTAAAATAAACAAAATAAAAAAACATTTTTTTGTGTTATTTAGCGCCTTAAGTTACTGGTATCGTAATATAAAGTGTGGTCTCCAAGAGTTTTTCGTTTTTTGAATATTTAGAATATAAATTAAATTTTATAAAAACAATTGGTTTCAATTTTTGCATAAGATTTTAGTTAATTCACAGATTTTAGAGAAACAAGTCGAGCTTAATATTTACAGTTTTTGATCCTTCAAACTTATACACAAAATGCATAAATTTCAAAACTTAAAATGAATGTACTCCCATTTCTCATTGAGTGTTTGAAAAAAAAAAAAAACAAAATATTATATAGAAAGTTAAGCCTACGTTGCTTAGGTATTATGCAACCAGGAGATTTTTTCTGAAATTTTCTTGGCACAAATTTCAAATTTTAATTGGAAAAATAGCAAAAATTGGCTTGAACTAGTCAAAAAAGTATTCACAACTATTTGTATCAGTTTCTAGGAAACTAAACATATCCCATAATTAATATAGAGAGATGAGTTATAATCATAATATTTTCTCATAGTTTCTAGGTGGAACATGCCGTCTCATCGGTTCCACTAATCAAGAAGTTCAAGATGAGTAGGTAAAGGTATGTTTTTATATGTGTTCTATAGAATCCGAGACTAATTTTGCTAAACTAGATACACAAAACTTTTTCCCACGAATTTGAAACCAATGATGCTGAAAACCAGTTATTACCAAAAATCGACCTGAAGATCCGAATTGACACATTATGTGTGACCTGGTCTACGAAAAGGGAGCTAACGTGCGAAAACTAGTTATGACTTTTTGTATTCTATCACGTGACTTCCATCCGAATCAACTAAAAAGTGAAAATTGATTTTTTGATACCTAAGCCCCCTTTCCGTAGACCAGGTCACATATGTGGATATAACTAAATTCGCCAAGAAATGTGAAATCTGGCGAAACCGTCGATTGCCTGAGTTACCGCAGGGCGTGGGACACTTTTAATACAGAGTGTATAAAATTGGCATAAATATTGAATTACATTTATGATAGACTTGAGAAAATTTCGGATATAAAAAATTTGTATTCAAAATTTAATTTTAATTTAAAGAATTACATATTTAGGTGCATTTAGTCGTAATAGTTGCTCATTTTGGCAAAGAGTCAGAATCAATAATGATCGTATGAACCTTTATGTACCCAAAAGGAGCTTCGAATACAAAAAACACAGCTTCTATCTTCTACCTTCCTCTCTCTCTTAAACCGGGTTTTCCAATATGGATGATATGATTTCTAAGTGTCTTTCGGCCATTTTTAATATGTCAAGATCTGTAATTATTCTTCGTTGTATTCAGTAATGTTTACAATTTTATCATTGAAAAATATACGCAAGAACAAAGTTTACAAATTATTTAATTTTATTATCAAAATAATTGGTCTCCAAATTTCCGTGGAGTTAATTTGAAAATTCTAACGATTTTTTTAAGAAAATCATCTTCTCCGATGAGGCTCACTTTCATCTGAGTGCTGCCGTGAATTCTGGTGCGAAGAAACGCCACTAATTATTCATGAACAACCATTAAATTCACCTAAATTACCAGTTTTTGGTCTGCTGGAATAATTGGTCCGTAAAACGATGTGCAACAAATAAGAAAGAGAAAGCTACTGTCTAGTTGTTGGATGTAACTTTTCTCAAATTTTAGCCGATAAAAAGTAAGCAAGGGATCAACTGACACTTCTGTCTGTAAAGTCCAATTAAATAATTTTTGACTGCTAGAAATTAGTCAAAGATGATCGAGAACGCGTTGACAACGAACCACGTTTAGGACGGCCATAACATCAACTGATAACGAACCCGTGAATAAAATAAAGGAATTGGTGCTTTAGAATCGACGATTAACAGTCAGAGATTTGACTGACATCGTTAGAATATCGGAAAGATCAGTAAAAACTATTTTGAAAGATCATTTGAGCCTAAGAAAAGTGAAGGCACGATTGGTTACAAAATCACTAATTTTTTTCGAAAAAGAGCATCGCATTAACGTCTGTGGAATAATGCTTACCGACTACCAAAATGTCATGAAACGTTATATTACTGACGATGAATCTTGGATCTATGATTACGACCCGGAAAAAGACGATGAATCGGCCGAATATTGTGGCAAAGGTTAGCCAAAGTCGAAAAAATCACGTCAAAACAGGTCGAAAATCAAGGTTATGTTGACAGTTTTCTTCGATTATCGTGGTGTGGTGCACGCTAAATTCCTTCCTACCGGTCAAACTGTCAACAAGGAATACTTTTTGAGTGTTATACGGCGTTTGCGCGAAACTATTCGTAAAAAGAAGCCAGAATTATGGGCAGATAACTTTTGGTTTTTGCACCACGATAATACACCGTCGCATACTGCATTGACTCTTCGTAAGTTTTTCGCTAAATCCGGAAATGGCCTTTAACATTTGTTACCAAGATAGGGAAAACATTGGATTAAGTGTATTGGGTTCAAGAAGGAGGATTTTAAAATGATGAACAAAGTCTTACTACTTTTTGCTCATAGTAGAATATTGTTCAAAGGATTCTCTACTAATCATTCGTTTTCAGCGCAAAAAAAACTCATTTTTTTTTTTAATTGAAGCTTATGCAAGAAAATTTCAGCATTTCCGCAAAACTAAAATATTTTGGTTGTTTATTTTTTCCACGAGTAAGTTAAGACGCGAATACCTGCATTAAATTTAAACACTTGTCACATCCACTTGCACGGCGGCAGCAAACAGTGTTTCCCCTTTAAAGTTTTCGCCGTGGCCATACTTTTTTTTCTTTTTAATTCTAAATATTTTTTTGCAATAAATAAAAAAAAAACAAAATCTTTATATACTTGTAAATACAAATTTTTAGTTTTAGTAAGTGTATGCGGTATGCATTTTGTTTTCACATTTCTTTTGCTTTTGTGTGTAGTAATCTAATATTTGTTTTCATTTATCTAAATATGCTTTTGGTATCAAATCTTTTCTTTTATTTTTTGTAGCTGCTCTCTTTCTGCTTTTTATTACTAAAATTGTGTGCCTTTTAGTTTAAAATTCTTACACATAGATAGATAGGCATATATATGTTATGTGTGCATATATGTATGCACATAACTGTTTTTATGTCTGTACTGTAGTATGTTGTTGCTTTAGGAATCTCAAGTATGTTTTCGGAATAGTCGAAAGTTGCTGCTAGTCGTTTTGTTTTGGGCAGTCTGGACTTTGTTTTTCAAGTTTTCATTAAAATTGTTGTTTTTGTATTCATTAACTTTTTCAATACTTTTTGTTATTTTTGTTTTTGTAAAATGCTAACGGTTTGTACATATACATATATTTATTATGCTTTAATTTTTCTTTAAAATCAGTTGCCATTCTAATATAATACCAGCGTAGTTGCACACATACTTGTATATATTTATTATGTACGTACATATGTGTGTGCTTTATGTGTTTTCATTTTTTTTTAATATTAGTATATTATATAATCACTATTAAATGCTTACTTAGGTTTAACTGTTTATAATTATTCAAATAAAGTTGAATTATGTGTAACTGTATTGTTTTTCTTGTTTTTGTAAATGTATAAAATTAATTGTATGTATGTATGTATTGTAAAGTGGAAAAATAAATATAAAACACAACAATTTTTTATATGAAATTATGTAAATGAACACAAGTGATTGGTTTCTGTATTATTTCTTGGAGAGTAACTGTTTTGTTGTTGTTTTTCTCATATATTTTTTTTATTTTTGCTTCTTTGGCTCTCCTGCAGTGTAATTTAATTAGGTTTTGCGTATTTGCATTATTACTGCATTTAGTGGTACACCATGCGAAAAAATTATTTATTTTTTATCGCATGTGAGAAAATCAGTATTACTTATTGCATGCGAGAAAATCGATATGTATGCTACGACATGCGATATTTCTCAGTACACAAACTATAATTAATTTTTTGGAAGAAAATTATTTATTTTTATCGCATGCGAGAAAATCGATGTGTGCTTTGGTAATGAGATTTTTGCATAAATAAACAACATTTTTTTGAAGAAGCTTATTTGGATTTTTCGTATTGCCAGCTTAAAATGAGAAAATATGCGGATTGCGACTTCTAAGGCTAAGGTCGTTTATCATTTGTTTATACCTCGAAAATCACTCATTATTAGGAACCTGAACATTATTAGGATTTTCCCAGCCAATTTTGGTACACATTACTTCAAAAAGGCGACTTTAATGGTGTTTAGTTGTTTTTATTGTTGCGTAAAATATACACCAAATAATTTTAGGAAATTTTGTTGCAGGGAAGACCATTTGAAGGATATTAGTGCGTGTCTGCCCGGTTACTCAAACACGACTGTCACAATCCAGTAAATTGTAGTGCATCCATTTTACGTGGAAATTGTTCGATTCAGTATTCTTTAGCATTTTTTATATGATTCGAGAAATCTGGGGACCATTTCAGGATCATTATAGCCAGAACAGTGCATATTAAGTTTTCCACTCAGAGGCAAACGCAGAAGACCCTAGAAAGTTTATATATCGATGTGATGTGTGATGTGCTGAGCCGATTAAGCTTTGTCTATCCACTTTAATAATATTCACCTATGGCCCCTCTATCTTTGGCTTATGCCTTTAAAATCTTTCACTTATACGAACTTGAAGAATAAAGTTTTCCACTTAGAATTTGGGAACCTATAATTTTTTTTGGCTTTATAGATTATATAATTCAAGATATTACGGGTCGTCTCTAGCGTCATTTTTAAAGAAATTAAATTCAGATGCCGCCCAAGTCACCGATATTAAGATGTAAAACCGGCTTTGGGAATTGGTTCTAAAGTCTGATTCTGGATGCCTGATGTGAGACCAAGCCTTAACTGATACTTTGGTTTGCTCATATTCAGCGATAAGGTGTTGAAAAATCGTAATCTATACTGATATATATAGTTGCATACATATCGATTTTCCTTTGTCTGGAAAGCACAACAACATTGTGTATTGTTCATTCATATATCATTGGTCATATTAATTTTCTCGCATGCAAGTAATTGTATCAAAAGCACTTTTGAAGTGACACTTATTTGAAAACATGAAATTCTAAATGCTTCGTTTGTGTTTATTTTGTATTAAGGTATGTTGGTATGCTTATTAATTTTTTTTTTTGGTTTATTGCACTTTTGTTTACATGAACGGTTTTTATGAATTACTGGGTGGAACTTTTAGTTGTTACATGCCTTCATACATATACTCTAATACAAATTTGTATGCATGAATTTATGTGTGTAATGGAATAATTTATATATCGTCACCTAAAACTCAAAATAACGTAACATCACTTTTCATAAGTTTGCCAGCGAAGCAAAAACGATATAATAGAAACCACTTTTAGAAACAAAAGTTCAGTTTTGGTTATAAAATGCTACCACGTATAGGTATGTTGTTGTAAATCAAAAGCAATAAAAATTGATTTTTTTGATGATGTGTTATTTTGCATTTTAGTTGACGATATGTATACACATATATATACATATATATTTATTTTTTATTTTCTATATATCTGTGTTTGTCTGCTATTATTTTTGGCCAATGCCAATCTGTTAAATATAAATTTTTCTTAATTTTATTACTGCTCTCTAATCCTGATACTTAGAACACATTACGTATGCGGACATTATGTTAAAATTTCCATTATTTATTGAAATTTGTTATTTCATTTTTTGCAAATTTATCGGTTTTGTAACTTTATACAGCACATGTCATTCCTTCTAAAGTTTTTGAAACATTTTCATAATTATTAGTATTGAAAGTTGTTTGTCTTTGATGACATCTTTATTGGTGCGTCACGAAACCCGAACCAAATGAAGCGGAAAAGTGAGTGCAGATAACTGAACTGTCGTGTATACTTTCGAGAGAAGAGAGAGAAAACATAGTGCCGCTCAGAAACAAGATACATTGGGACAAAAAAAACATGGAAATTGTAATTAAATTCCCCTGGTAGATGATATATTAAAAAAAATGTATTTTGTTAAGTTGATAGGACTGTCTTTAATTACCATGCCAAATATAAGCGTGATCTGTCAACTAGTTTGTTTACACCAGCTACTTAAGTCGGTACACCCCAGAAGTGCATTGCGATTTTTAGAATGACGAACATAGAATTTGTCTCAATTTTTGTATTTCTAACCGAATTTCGTGTGCAGAAGCACTGCGAATGTTAAAAAAGACTTGCAGTGATTCAGTTTTATCAAGAACACAAGCCAACAAGTGGTACAAGGCCTTCGAAGATGGTTGAGACATCGTTGAAGACAAGCCTCGTTCTTTGACTCCTTAAACTGATGGAAATGTTAAAAAAAGTGAAGAATATGGTGCTTGAAAATCGACAGGCAGGTGTTGGAGAAATGGCAAGAGCGCTTGACAACTCTCGAGAGTCCGTTGAAGTGATTTTGGTAGATATTTTAGATATAAAACACGTTCTTGTCGACTCGTCCCGATAAAGCTGTTTTTTTTTGCAAAAAGAGTACCGTAAACAGGTCTCTTTGAACATGCTTCATCGTGCGAATTCCGATCCCACATTCATGGAGAGCATTATAACTGCCGATGAGACATGGGTTTATGAATTTGACATGCAAACAAGTCATAAATCATCGGAATGGAGGGGGGCAAACCGAGCCGAAACCAAAAAACAATCACGCCAAAGCCGCTCAAAAACCAAAATGATGCTCATTGTTTTTTCGATAATCGTAGTTTGGTGCATCATGAATCTTTTCAGGATGTACATACGGTCAATAAGCAGTTCTATTTACAATGTTCGGCTTTTTTGTCACAATGTATATCCGGACGTAATTATGATTGCCTGAGGTCTATTGCATAAATATAACATCGAAGTAAAAAATTCTGTACTGCTTTTAACCTCACCACTGAAATTCAGAAGCTATTGAGTTTCCGGTTTTTGATTCTGGCTATACTGGTATATGAGTAGCCCTACTTTATATTTGGACATTCTGACAGGATTAATATAAATAAAGAAACATGTAGACAAATAAATACTAAAAAAATAAAACATTTAAAATATACATAGTTAAATAAATATGGAAGATAAAACATTATTAAAAAAATCTACTTAATATTAGTGTAAATACCCTCGTATATAAGCAGCCACATAAGGAAAAGTAATTAAAATGGATTTTCGGTTGGTAATGGCAAAAAGGAAAAAAGAAAAGATGTGTGTGCTTAGGTGGTAAAATCTCGACTGATTCAGTAGTTTACGTTTAGAAAATTCTACCTGAAAAATAACTTGTTATATCTTTAGGAAAAGTTTCGATTAATAAAAGTTGCTGAATTGTTAATATTACTCCCTCGAGTTTTATAGATTAGTTGCAGAATAAGTTATCTATAAATCCCGGTAAGGGACGGGCTCATAACATGATTTTATTACCTAATCAGCTATAATGAATTTGCTAGAGTTAACATGTCACATAACCCAAGATGTATAAATAAATAAAAAAAAAAAAATACTCATAAATAAGGAGCGCTACTAAAAAAAATCAAATTTTTTCGATTTTTTTATTTAATTCTAAAAAAATAGCGACAAAAGGATTTAAAAATTTCGACTAAATATACCGCCGTAAATCGTTTTTATAAATTCCAGTTATATTTAGGAAATATTCACAACCTTTAACAACACACCAACTTTGTATGCATGCCATGATAATATAGTATTCGCTTCTTGAAAAAATTATCGTCGAAATGATTTTGTGATCCAAGCATGAATGTGTGTTAGGTGATTAGAGATAAATAAGCGATATCTTCTATCGTTGATCAACGTAAAATTCATATTATGCAGCTGCAATCGTAATCTTAATTATAACATAATTCTTAAAGAGAAAAAACCGTTATGTATAGCCGAAAAGTTCAGAGTACTCAATAATTCGCTAAGGTGAGTTTTTCAATACCAGCTAATTCACCACGATTACTCTTGCTTCAATGGTAATCTTGTTATTGCTGCAGTTACACGATCAAGAACTAGCTTTAAGTACGACACACAGACTATTTGTCAAAATTGATTTCAAATGACAGTCGTGGCATAAGCTGTTTATCAATAATACTTTCAAGAATCGCTGGAAATCTCTGAACGTTTCGCACGAAATTAATAACATAATGGAAACATGGAAGGTTTCAACAACAGACTCCAGATTTTTGCTTAATCTGCATTATAGCTATTCGAGGGACAAAACCACTTTCATTTCTGCAGAAATTGATTGATATGCTTATATTTATCCATGAATACGTAGGTGGGCTTTCATATTTCGGGACTTGACAACCCATTTCCCACTGAAGAGGAAGAAGAAGTGTTACAATCTGGCAGCTGACAACTTTATCGTAAAGTTTGTCATTTTTGATGTTATACATGTTGATAATGTTTTGATATACGACTATTATTTTTGTTGTTTACAGTGGCTTAAAATATTCAACTCGGCCAAAATAGGGAATTAAATCTTGAACATTTTCGCGTGATTATGTTTTACAATTTCCGTCGCGCATTAACTCAGCAGCAGTGTATGTAAGTTCATCGATACAACTTCAATTTTTAGCGATGAAAACACAACAAGAACTACTGTTTATCGAACGTATGGTGAATTCAATTCAGATCAAAGTGTTCGTAGAAGTCCAAGACGGATTTCGTGATGGCCATCCAAAATCATTTGTTGTTCCGGAAACTATTGATGCTATACACAAACTGTTATTGCAAGAGCGTCATGTGGCCTATCGTGACCTAGTGACAGCTGTAGGCAATAGTGGGATCAGCATATATTCAATATTGTAGGAACATTTGAGTGTAAAAAGTATTTTTTCCCAATTTCTCAATCGCTCAAAAAATGTCTAGGGTCGATTAGTGGAGAGAAGTGTTAAAAAATACGATTGCGGTGCTACGAAATACGTCTATGAAATCGTAACTGATGGAGAAACGAGGATTAACGCGTATGAGCTCAAAAGTAAAGAGCAGTCGACTGCATGAGTGTTTCAAGATTAGCGGAATTCAACACCGGTTTTCGAGTCGCGAAACAATTCCAAGCAAATGGTTGCTTGTTTTTTCGGTAGTGGACATGTCGCAACCATGTCAATGAAAAATCGCAGAACAAGACATTCTCAGTGGTATACGACCATTTATTTGACAGTTGTCTTTCAAGGAATCAGGCTCACTCATCACCAGGCAGTGTTAGCTCTCTGAAACAACTGCATTTTTGAGCGCTTAAAATATCGATTCGATTAGTCATTCTCCATATATTATTTATTTGGCATCGAATGACTTCTTTTTGTTGCCGTCGTAAAAAACAAACTAAGAGCTCAACGTTTTTCGATACCTGAAGAGGCGGTTGATGCATTCAAAGGCATGTTTTCGAGGAACCTCAATCGAGACACATTCGACAATTTTTTCACACTCATGCAAAAGTTTAAAAATCTTAATGGAGTATATTTTTAAAAGCAATAAAGTGATTTTCGATAATTAAAATTTGTTTTTGTTCTCCAATCTCGAAATATAAAGGGCAACCTACATACGTATAACCAAATATTCATATTCCCGATAATTGCATGGCATTAGTTTGAAAACTATGTGTTCAGCTGTTTTAACTCGATCGTCAAGTAGCCGCTCGATTTGGATGGAAAAATGATAACACGATGCCATTTAAGTTGGAAAAATGTGTGTGTATTGCAACTGAA
This sequence comes from Bactrocera tryoni, assembly GCF_016617805.1. NCBI lineage: Eukaryota > Metazoa > Arthropoda > Insecta > Diptera > Tephritidae > Bactrocera > Bactrocera tryoni. The sequence goes on from NC_052499.1 coordinate 57,800,078, forward strand.
AAGATATTTCTTGATCGTGTAACGTGCGGGGTAAGAAGGACAGTCAAGCAGAAAGTGCTTAAATAATTCTACCTCACTAATATGCATAGAACTCATAGAGCTCAGGAAGAAGGTACCAGGCAGTTTGTGCATTTCAATAGGTTCAACTGTTCAGATATTCATTGCTTTTGTGATAAGCTTCTTACAAGTGCTGAGAGCAGCCAGAAGTTTGTCTCTGGATTTCATTGTTATTGGACGAAGTCGTGCAAGAGTCACAGTGATCTTGCTGCCTACTTGACTACCACTAATTTTCATGTGTTTTTAATTAATATAACATAATAAGCATGGAATCAACATAATAGTAATATAACGGTGAAACAATAAATCCTTCTGCAACTTAATATTTCTCGCATTCTCTGATCTTTGCTGATCTTTAAAAGCCCTACAACTAAATATTCAACTTAGCAACGTTATAAACTTAAAATACAAAAAAACCACATATATTTTAAATAAATAAACTTTGTTAAACAAAAACTAAACTAAACTAGCCTCAGTTGATTTTAAGAACAAATAAACTGAAACACCATGAAGCAAAATATTGGAACTCACATTCCGACGCAATTAAAAACAAAGTAAATTATATTATGATTTTCATCCACAGCAATGCGTAGCTTCATATGTTTTCTTACAGAGTTCAATTCGTGCTTCAGAACACGCAATTCTAGTTTATAGTTTCTTATGTGTATATAATTTGTTATTGAGGTGTTATCAGGGTGGGTTAAAGAAAATCGATTTTTTGTTTGCTTGTTACTCTGAAAATCTAAAAGATAGGTTCTTAGACAGCTCTAAGAAAATTTTTCCAAGTATCAGCTCTTAATTGCAATATGAGGGTCTTCCGCATTACCGGTTTCTATTATTTTTTATATGTCAGATAGTAAAATGTATACTTCGCTTCTAGCTTTTGAAAAGATGTTTCGTTTCATAAATTTTGTAGGAAATTAAGTGCTCTACAAAATGGCCTCTTACAATTTTTTCGTAAGTCTAACTATTCAATTGATTGTAGTTTGATAACTTTTGTAATTTGATGAAAGAAAATCATTTTAAATGACACACAGTCTTGTACGAAATTGGACTTTTTTTCCTTTTTTTCTTTCTGTTTGTATACTCTGAACAGGGTATATTAAGTTTGCCATATAGAAGGAAGCGTCGGAGACCCTATGAAGTATATGATGGGTTGTCAAAAAAGTCTTGCGGTATTTTTTATTGAATTTTTCTTTTTTATTGAAATAGAAATTAATTTTTGATGACTCATGCCCAGCTCTTGACCGATACTACGGCTGCTACTATGCCGGTCTCTTTCGACCAATTCAGCGATTTTATCGCAATTTTCGACGACTAGCCTTCCGGAGCGTGGCGCATCTTCCACCACCTCTACACCAGAACGAAAACATTGAAACCATCGTTGTGCGGTGGAAATGGAAACTGTATCGGGTCCATAAACTGCACAAATTTTATTGGCGGCTTGAGATGCATTTTTGCCTTTATCGTAGTAGTACTGTAAAATATGCCGTAATTTGCTCCATGGTTGCGACGCTATAACTCACGAACGACTTAAAAGAAACGACAATCAATCAAACACGTGTTAGCTCGTGAAATGGGCTTTCCAAAAAGGTATAGCATGACCCGATGCGACGAATAAAACTAGAACAACGCGCTTTCAGCGCCAACTAGCGAAAATACCGGAAGACTTTTTTGACAACCAATATAATTATAAATGATAAGTAGGTTGAGTTGAGTCTATATATACGAACTAGTCCCTCTGTTTTTAAGATATCGTATATATGTACATATAGCTGCCATACAAACTGAACGATCGGAAGCAAGTTCTTTTATGGGAAACTTGCTCATTTGACGGTATATCTTCACGAAATTTGGTATAGATTATTTTCTAACACAACAATGTAATTTTCGAAGATATTGTTGAGATCAGATTACTATAGCATATAGCTGCCATACAAACTGGGCACATAGTTACTAAAAGAAATGCACCTGTGAAGGATATATTAGCTTCGGAGTTAACGTTTTTCCTGTTTTTTTTTTGACAGGCATTGAAACATGATATTTCAAGTAGCTGGAAAAAACATATGAATTCTTCCATCTGACAGTAAGAAAACTTTAAGGTGCAGGACCTTCCCATTACAATTAAGAGCTCATACTTGAATTGACTTTCTTAGAGCTGTCTAAGAACTTATTCTTCGGAGTTAAAAAGGCTTACTTGGAGGAGTCTAATAAGAACCTATCTTTCAGAGTACTAAACAAAAAAAATTGTTCCTTATTTTTGACACACCCTATTGCATAGACAAAAACATTTTTTAATATATTTATATTAGTTTTTTGTGGTTAGGTCTGGTACTGTGTGTATAGGTGTGCTTAACTGTAACTATAAACGGCATAAATGCATATTTTCTATTTACCACAAGATATACTCTTCGTAAATATTAGCTAAAAGCATTTTTAATGTGTATATATGTAAACTAAACGCTTTGCAGCAGCTAGAATAGCCATTTTCGCACATTTATAAAATATGCTAAAGTTTTTTAACATGTTTTTTTGGGATCGGAAAGCCTATTGCTATAACTATTGCTACCTTCTCTTTTTAAATATTTGTATAAGTATGCTTGTGTATATAAATCTATAGGTTTTGGAATGTTTCTCTTTACTGTTTTTGTAGGTTTAAAGCGCACGCATGCGCGGATACATGTTCGGCGGCGTCCACAGCGCGACGCCTAATCACTATTTTTATCCTGAATGTGTTTCGTTTTCCACAATTTTTGCCTCCCTGAAATGACTCTTACTGACTCTTACTTACGTGAAACTTGAATTTTCTTAGCTTTTTTAGGTGTGTGTATGTATGTATTACATATACTTAGCGTAAGCGCTCAACCGTTCGGGTCCACGTTGAGACGACGATGCGCGCCGCTGAACGCCACACTAAAAGCATTGCTATTACTGCTCGACGCCGACGTAGACGCTGACGTTGCAGCCGCGGTAAACGGCGGCGCCGTAGTGGACCATGGATTCGCTGACGCGGCCGTAGCAGCAGTGGCTTTGCCCGTGGCAGCCATCGATCCAAAGGCAGGAACTATGGAATTGTTGCGCGACTTATTATTGTCCGCAGTGGATTTTTTCAGCTTAACCGAAGCGCCGCGTTTCAGCTGATTGGCGGGACTAACTAGAATTGTAGAAGTACTTTTTTGGTTGGGCGCATGCATGGTGGCAATAGTTGTGGTCAGCATTGCAGGCTTCTGAAATATAATTTATAATAAATACTAACAAGTTCATTCAAATAAAAGAAATAAGCACTCACTTGCCCAGCGCCTGCCTTTGTTGTTGCTATTCTAGCCGCATCGCCTGCCACTGCCGCACTCGCTGTTGTTCTGGCTACTGTTGCAGCCTTGAAACCATTCGTTAGTGCCAACGCTACGGCAGCTTCGCTGGTGGGCGTCAATGTTGCCGCGACCTCTTCGTCCGCGAGCAAACAGATCACATCATTCGATTTGGAATGTTTGGAGTAATTCGCATGGAACTGTTTTTTACTACTATTACTACTACTACGACTACCGTTAGGACCACTACTACCACCACAGCTGCTACTGCTAAAACTGCCGCTGCGCTGTTGGCCGGCTACGCCGAGCGCCAGCGTGGTTGGTGGCGTTGACATGAGTGGCAACGTGTTGGGCGGCACGACATAACCGCTTGCATCACCCGCGCCAGCGTCACCGCCATTATTGGCATAATTACTTGAGGAACTATGTTTGGGCAGCGCCGTGGCCACGGTATTGGGCGGCGTCTGCTTGAAAGGTATGAAAAAGGGATGTGCACCATCCGGTGGTGCTTTCTCCGGCGTTGAGCTGCACAACGGCAGCTGTGATACGTTCGCCCGCCCATCCAACTCATAATCGTGCTGTGTGACATTGGGATTTGGCTCCACTTCGACAGTGAGTTGACGTCGCACAACATTACCGTTACCATTGCCATTCGGTAGTTGCGTGGTTTGGTATTCTTTTGGACGCGCGGCATGTATGTCGACATAACGTCCACTTTTCGGTATCAACGTCTGCATTTCGTGGCAATCCTGCTGGAAGGTGCTGCCGCTTAAACCACCAGCACTTTCACTGGGTATACTGGGATTATTCAGATTACCGAAATTCATCTCTGATGGCGAACTGAGATGTGTGGGTCCTTGTGTGCGCGCCTTATAGCGTCGTCTTTGAAATATGATAAGCAAGGCGAAGACAACTACACAAACCACAGAGAGCAGTGAGCCGATAATAATGCCGCTATAGACCTCTGATTCGCTTGAAGGGCATTCAATCTCCAGCGAATGGTGACTTATGCTACGCAAGTCAATGAAAATCGGTGCGCCCACACCGGTTTCGCCGACAACGCGTACAGTTACATTGATTTTCGCCGTCTCGGAGATGTTCGGAAACTGTGCGGAAGAGTTTGTGGTTATTCTCATAATAATCTCTGTTTATTCTTCTACTCACCTTAAAGGAACATGCAGTACAGTCCAAAACGTTGACCTCATGTGTCACATTACCCAAGGTCCACAGTATGTTGTAGTGGTGAATTTTGCCGTTGGGCTGCAAAGGCGGATCCCAAAGCAGTTTTAGGCCATTGTGTCGTATAACGCGTTGATTGCTGATCGTTCCCGGTGCTATTGACGGTGAAAGTATTTTAGGTATAACTCTCGTAAAGTATATGCATTTGCAACTTACGATCGGGCAATGTTTGTCTATCCACTTGTCCATAGAATGTTTGTGTTTTGCAGCTGAAGAAATTCACACGATAACGCTCGGATGGCTTGAGACCGCGTATAACCACTTGTGAATTGGTTATCGGCAGTTGGTCACATTTCGGCTCCTCTTTGCGTATAATGGGGAACTGTATCTGCCAGTGACACGCGTGTACACACGATTCATTGAAATGTTCATGAAAGTGAAAGGTAAGCATGCGTGACTCCACTATGCTGAGACGAAACGGTGTGTTGGCGAGCTCGTTGGTGTCGTTCTCAATCTGTGGAATTTTAATTTACATCGTCAACTATTGATATGGTATATATTCCTAGACTTTTTGGACTTGTTACATAACAAAATGTTCGTACCACAAAACGAAATAAATGTTCTTCTTCTAACGAAGTTGTAAAGGAAAGAGCTACTTAGAGACTGACCGACTATAGCTGGAGCAGTGTTATATAAGTGAGAACTCAAAATGTAGAGGATTCATGTTTCCCGGTTTCTGCTATTCTGCAGCTATTCTGGAGCGTAAGCTCAAGCTTTTAAGGCGAAAGAAATTTCGATTTCTGATCGCAAAACTTTCGGAATAAAGAATTTACTCAAGAGGTCCGAGGGAGACTCCTTTTTTAATTGTTGGAAACATTTACTTTTTCATATTACTTCGTCGGATAAATAAAGTCGATCATTCCAAAAAATATATAAAATCGGCTAGACTTTCATATATACATACATATGCATATACTCGTAAGATATTGGAAATAAATTCAATTACATAAAGCTGTCAATAAATGGTCAAGGTTCGGTTTTTTGCAAGTAAAAAACATTCCTAAAACTTACCGTTTTCCATTGCACATAGCGAAAGTCCTGCTTTAGATGTTCATTTTCACGCGTGATAATTAGGACACGTAATTTTATGCGATTGAAATTCTCCAACAAAACACCCGTTACATTGGACAACACTACCAAACTAAAAATTTCCTCCTCCAATTCCACATGACTGTTGTTATCAATATAACCTGCCTGAGCGCTCCTCAAAACCGCACGCGTCTGTGCTTTATTGAGCGCTTCAATATCACAGAGCTTCTGAGCGACATCCTCCTGTGTGAGGTCCACGTGCTGCACAGTACCACGTAGATGCTGACTAAGCAATTGCTGCGGATGCGGTTGTGTGTGATTGCCGGAGAATTGGAGTATAAAATACTTCTTGCCCTTCAATTCCGGCTGTGACCAAGTGACAAAGGTATCATTGCCCATGTGCACCAAATGTAAGAGCACTGCGTAGGGAATAAGAATGAGAATACGAGTGACATAAATTGGTTAAAATTTGTTTACTATCCTCCCTCCCAAATAAACAATTAATAACTCACAGCCTTGCGTGCAGCATGTCACCGGTGGGCTTCTTAATGAGCTGAGTATTGTCTGTTGTTGTGTCTTGTTGGCCAAACGTATCTCTGAGGTCGGCACTAGTACGCGTGTGATCAGCTCAAAGGGACGGTAAACGGGTAGGTGGCTTGAGATGACCAAATGTGAGGTATGATTTAGTTTCATCGGCGCGAATGGGGAGATCCAACGATGCGGATTATTCTGCACAATGTGCACAATGAAGAGCGACTGTACAAAATATTAATGCAAACATTAATAAAAATAAAAATAATTATAATTAAAAGCTTACCTCAAAAAAGTTGCTTTCAAAAGTCACATTGATCGTATTAAAGCTGAGCGCATAGCAGCGTATATTCTGCAGTGGATTCTTCAGCAGCAAACCATCGTCTTTGTTGCGGAAACGCAACTCGCCCGCACTGTACACCTCTCCGGCGATATTTCGTGCGAAGCATTGATATATGCCCGCCTCAATCGGATCGAAGGAGTGTAAATGCAGTTCGTTGCCAACAATGTAGCGTGTGTAGGAACTTTTGAGAGGAACCCCATTGTGATACCAGCTTATTACCGGCCGGGGATTGCCGGTGGCGTTGCAACGAAATTGCAAAGAAGCGGTTATCAGTATTTCATAGGAGATAAGTGGCTCGACGATCACCGGCGGTGCGGTCACGATTACATGGAAAGTCTGTGGAAGAAAGTAAGAAAGAATTTAGATGAAGAGAAAACGATATATCGACCGGACCATTCCAGATACTACTATTCTCCGAATAACTGTAAATATATAAAACAAGTAAGTTTGGATAAATTCGGCAATAACCGAACACTTTATACTCTCACCAATTGGAAGGATTAAAGCAAAATTTCTATCCGAATTTCAATAATACATACATATATCTGACACCAATACTTTTGGTAAAAAGTTCGTAATAGGAATTGGCGTCCACATATTCGTTATCAGGGACGTGAACAGTTGCGGTATGAATTTGGAAACTTTTGGTCGTTAGAAACCTTAAGTGAAAAGGGGGGTCTCTCATCCGAGGGAGTGCTTTCTTCGTGACGGGTTCCAAACCCAGCGCACACTACTCGCTTTGGCTCGCCTTCAAACGGATGTTTTTTGGCTAGCCAGAGGACACTTAGTCTAAGACCGGAAGTCGTGAGCTGCTTGAGTAATGTAAAATAATCGTTTTTGGCCACTCCCTAGTGAATGGCGCTCCTCACTTGCGTGAACTTCGACACATGCCTCCATCCTCCCTATTCATCGTGTAAAATTGTATCAGGATACATTGATTGGTTCTTGATTCGTATATTGGAAAGTGAAGGAATCAGTTGGAGCTTAAAATGAAGCTATATAGAAAGTAGGCGTGGCGATTTCGCCCTGTAAAACGGGAATGTCAGAATAATGCGATGTACCGAATTCGGTTGAAATTAGTCGAGTGAATTTTAAATTTACGTCCAATTTTGACACAGGTTCATATAATAGGTGATCCAAGTAGAGGTACTTTTTTAAATAGCCTTTTTTTGACAGATTACGTGTTAGTCGTGTCAAGTTGTCATGTTATGTTTGTTCAGTATTGTTTGGCATTTCATCATGGAAATACTTAAGCCTGAACAACGTTTAAAAATCGTTCAATTTTATCACTAAAATTTACCCTACTTCGTGCAACACTATCACCCGTCTTGAGACCCAGCATTGAAAAATATTGGAACGAATAGACCACGTCCAGCACGCAGTGAAGAAAAAACAGCAGCCGCAGCTGAGAGAAAAGTTCCAAGAAGATTCAACGTTTTAAACCCAAATTTTGTTCTGCGATGAGGCCCATTTCTGTCTCAAATGGCTCAAGCAAAATTGCCGCATTTGGAACGAAGAGCAACATGAAAGGAAAAGCTGCCATTTCATACAGTAAAAACAACGCTTTTGTGTGGTTTGTGAGCCGGTGAAATCATCGGTCCATATTTTTTCAAAAATGATGTCGATGAGAACGTAACCATCAAAGGCGACCGCCTTCGCGCCATGATACCTGACTATTTGACGGCTGAAATTGCAGCTCCTGATCTTGGCGACACTTGTCGCCACTTCTCACATATCGCATCAATCAATGGATTTATTGAGGGAACACTTCGGTGAGCAGATAATTTCACGTTTTTGCGAATGCAAAAAATGTTCTTTCAGATAATAATAAACATTTCTCATTAAACTTGAGGTTTCTGTGTTTTTTCTTTAAAAAGTAGGGAGCCTCGAAACGGATTACCCTTTATATGTGAGTTGGGTAGTATCGACCCGGTTTTATGTTTTATTGTTATCATGTCACTTACTAAAAAAATTTGTTTCATTAAGGGACCTCACAAACAATAACTAATCTTATTGAGTAAAGTCAGTCGGATGTTCGAAAATCCTGATATTAGTTATATGGGGGCTTGTTTAAGTTTTCGCCCAATTTTATCCATTTTGGGCACAAAGATACACTGTTATGAGTGTACAGGTATGTTCTACATATTAGGTAGATGCGGCCTCAGGGTAACATTGACCAGATTCAACCCATTTTTGGTATACAGAGATACTTTTGTCAGAGAAGAATTCTCTTTACATTTTAATTGTATATCCTATACATTGACCGGTATTTGTCTTAAAAAGTCATAGCTACCCCTTGCTGCGGCTATTGCCTCTACCAAATTATACACATAACTTAATTTAGTGCTTAGTTATGGCTAGATTTAAGTTTAATGGCGTTTTGGATCAAAAAAAGTAGTTAGCCATTTTTGACAAGAAATCAAATGTTAACTATTACAAGTAAAGAAACGGAGAAGTCCGCTGTTGATTTGAAAAAATAGCTCGAAAAACCTTTATCCTTTAGCAGTTCCATTAATCCCGTAATATTAGTTCATCAATAATGATTCCTTTTTCATTCTTACCTGATTACTTCGCCCACTTATGCAGCTGTAGTAACCTTGATTTAACTGGCTCGCATTCTCTATAACAATTTCGTTACTGTGATTACTGATCTTCAGCGCCGCATTATTCAATGTGCTCCGATACCACCACTCAATCAGCGGCCCGTCGATCTGATTATAACAATGTAACAGACAGCTGCCACCTGTTGGAACGTACTGCGTCGCATTTTGCAGACTGGGTAAGAGGTCATTATGGCTAGTGGGTGTAGGATCATCGAACACATTGAAGGCCCACCGGAACAGCGTCTTGGAGGCAAACTGATTTTGCGCTAAGCATCTGAAAGATACAAAAAATAAAGAAATCAACATTTATAAATTGGTTAAAAAAGATAGCGAATATATCTGTAAGATATTAGAAAATGTAGGTCACATAAAAATTAAAATGCTTTAATATATATAGGTCGTTTTTTGAGCGTGGGTACTTTAGAAGGTATTCGCCCTTAAGCTGCTTAAAACTGGACTCTCGTCGACTTTAATCTACTTTATTATGATTGCGATCTTAGAAAAGATCTTGAAGGTTTCTCTAAGTGAAGAACTCAGTACTACTAGAGATATGGAGTACTTTGAAGGTGTTTTTTTGTTTGCGAAAGTTCGAAAGGGAAGTTGCTTCGGATTTTTTTTCTATAAATAATCTTTTTCGATGAGTTTACTATTTATCGGTCATAGCCTTAATTTTGCAATTAGACTAAATTCTACCGTGTTCAATATGTCAGTCATCTTCGGAATATTGACGAGCATAAAACATCGTCAATGGAGATCAGGTTACTAAGCCACTTGGTATTTATACCAAAAATAGCCTCAACATTTATCTCAAGGAACTGCTTTTCTCTTCTTGTTGTATTGTTTTTCAAAGTTACTGAATATGTTTAGTACATAATGACAGTGTTCTTCTTTCAGCATTAGTTTCTTTATCATTAAATAGATCTCGATATGAATACATATTTTCTAAAACCAGGAGACAACAGCGCCTTCCCTTTAAATAACATTCTTCCAATTTCCTTTAGCCTTTCTATCCACAATAGCAATAATTAAATAAAAACCAGTGTTTTGTAGGGACATGGCTTACACATATTAAGTATATATTTGGCGTATAGTTACTATACGCCTTTATTCTTTATTGTCCCTAATGCATGGATACAATCGAAAAAAATGGATATGTGACGAAGATTAACCTAAAATAATGTTACGCTCGTGCACGTAAGCACATTCATTTCGTAAATCATGAATTAGTGTATATTACTATGAACGAATGAATACCCTGCAGGGAAAGCAGGTAGTGAAAGAATCGAATAATCTAATTTTACAATTTTTTGAAAAATAAAGTTTTTAAATTTCAATTCAATGGCCTACAATACGGTATATTTATATTGTGGAAGAACGTGAAGAGTTTCTAACGGGTGACCCAAGTGGAGGTACTTTTTCAATAGCCTTTTTCTTGGGACAGATCACGCGTGAGTAGTGTCAAGCTGTCAAGTTATTTTTGTTTATTGCTATTTAGCATTTGATCATGGTTTCCGAGTCAAATTTTGTTCAGCGATGAGGCCCATTTGTGGCTTAATGGATATGTAAACCTGCAAAATTGCCACATTTGGAACGAAAAGCAACATTAAGAGATTCAAGAACCATCAATTACGACCGTTATCGCGCCATGATAACCGACTATTTGAAGTCTGAAATTAAAGCTCGTGATCTTAGCGACATTTGGCTTCAACAAGACGGTGCACAGTGGTGCCGCTTCATACAAGCCGCGGCAAAAAATAGAAGGAATCGAGGTAGGGCTTTGAAATTTGGCACACATCTCTCATATTGCCAAATTAGATGAAAAAAATTTTTTTTTTTAAATCCGCAACCAACCACGCCCACCACCCATATAAAACAAAAATCAAAAATCACCCTACAGTAACAAAATTTTCTACAGTGTAATATTTTGTAAATATAAGCTTGTCCAGAAAAAATAAATCAAATCGGCCCACAATTACGCCCATCTCCCATAATCACAAAAGTTGCAATATTTTCGCTGTTATCACAGCTAGACTGTTAAAAATTGTCAAACGGATTTGAATCAATAAAAATTATTATTTCTCTAAAAATGAAACAAGTCCGCCCACAACTACGCCCACCTCCCATATAACATAGCCAATAAATATTCAAAAATGATCATATATTATTAATTATTTATTTAACAAGTAATTTTTGAACATCATCGTCCAATTCTAAAGTTTTATTTTTGGGATTTGTTCTGAAACCATTAATAAAAGGATCCGATGAAGCTAAAAGCAAGTGCATTACATCTTTGAAACATTACAATTAATATTTTATGGTTAACTTTTGAGTTTTAACCTTTGCAATATTCATCACATTTTTCTGAGTAACTTTGCGTTGATACTTTGTTGGACTTTGAAGCTCTCCCAACAAAAAACCATTGAATATATCAAGCCCAAGTATTCGGATAATGTTATTTGATTAGTTCTTAGCTTAAATTGAAAAGATGGTACAAATTTGGAATGATAAAAAATCCTTTTTTTCCGCTCTGGCACCACTGTGCGGCGTCACTTCGCACACATCGCATCAATCCATAAATTTATTGAGGGAACACTTCGGTGAGCAGATAATTTGAAGTTTCGTGCCGGTCGATTGGCCACCAAGATCATGTTATATCACACCGTTTTACTTTTTTCTTTAGGGATATGTAAAGTCTAAAGTCTATGCGGACAACTGCTTCCACCGGTGGGTACTGCGTCGCATACTTTCAGAGCTGGAGTGTTTTCATATATACGGACGACATGCTCTAGCCAGCATAACCGCTGTCCCTTAATTCGTTTATCGTTCCATCGAATGCGATATTCGCCGTTGCAAATGCGCAAAGGACCATATACATATCTTCCGGAGAACATTTCTCTCGAAAACTCGTAACGTCGATTCATTAGATGTTGTTATATGTTCATCGTTTTTTGGCTACACTTGAGAATTTTGCAGTTAAAGTTCTCTCCTCAGTGATCACCTACTGAGCCTAACCTAACTTAAACTGGCTCGGTCCTAGTCCACTTTTCCTGTAGGTATATGTTCATATATTAACATTTTCGATTGCCTTTCGAAATTGTTTGACAGTAGTTAAGTCGCGCACCCCAAAAAACGGCGGCCACAATAACAGCTTTAAGTCCTAATTATGCTCTACTTATTCACCGCACCCAACAAAAACAGACTATGCTCATAGAACTTGCAGCAAAAACATCACCCTAGCGCACCCTAGGCTTGCCCGCTACATAACAAACTTTGCCGTCCGTCAGCGACTCCCCACAACTGCTGTGCTTTGAATTCTTGGGCCAGCAGCTGGCACTCGGGCGGCTAATGTGTGGTTGAATGTTAACTGCGACAATTACGCTCATCGTTGGAGTGCGAAATTTGCAGCTTGTAAATATTTCGCTACTGTCTACTTTGCCGCACGCTTTTAAATTCCGCTCGCATTGTTGCTATGCTTTTTTCGCCTTGGCGGCTTCTATGCGTGTTACCCTCACATAACATAAATAAATAAGTATTGAAGGTATGTGCGTATGCCGCTGTTGTATCACATTAATGTCTCTAATTGTTTTAGGCAACTTCTAGCTAGCTAGCTTTGCGCTTGCCAATAAGTTTGAGTGGAAGACTAGTTGCATGCCACATGCCGCATAGCACAGGGCAAACATAACAAACATAACGTGCTGCTGCCTTCGTTTGTTCGCACTTGTTGGTGCTTTAAATGGATATCTTCGCAGCACCAACTACTTGACTGCGCTGCAGTGACGTCAGCGGACTTTGTGGCAGCAGCTGCTACGACAACAACGCCAGCACCCGTCAACATTGTCAGCAAAAGTGTTAATAAGAACATGTTTTCTCGAATACCGTTTGGCGCTTAGCGAAACATTCATTTCGTTGTATTTATTATTGTTGTGTTGCACCAACGCATTACCCAATTGGCAATTAGAGTGACCAGAGTAGCGTAAAACTACAATGCAGCGGGCAAAGGGAGTTGTGCGGCTTGCAATAAGCCGCGACAGCAGCTGCTCATGTTTGTTTATGTTGATTTTGATGTTTAATGAAAGGTGTTGATACTTGTTGCATTACAACAACATAAAAAACAACAATGCGGGCAGTTAAGCTGATGCATGCTTCGCTACAATGTAACGCACGAAACAAGTTCACAATAATGATATATAATCATGCGATAACAACAGGTTGAATTATGGGCAGCTTGTGCAATTAACCATATTTTTCAAGTCAACTTTAATATTATTATAATTTAGGAATGCCCTCTACATAAATTTGTTTCATTTTTTTATACACTTGCAACATGATCCAGAAGAGCCGAGTAGTTCAGTTCTGCTTTAATGGCGATTCTTTGTGGCACCAGATGAAAACCAGATGGACAAACAATTATAACAGACAAGATGAAAAGCTCGGATCGTTTTAAAGAAATCACATTACTCAACATACATAGTTCCCTTCGAAGGAAATACACCAATTATAGTGATCTACAATTTTTTGTACGCGAATTTTCGCGTTTAATGTTAATGTTGTTGCTTTCAAAATAGTCTCCATTCGATATTAGGCACTTATACTTGTCCTCCTTCGAATCATCGAAACACTTCTCAAACTCGATTTTTAGGAAAACGTTTAGCTTTTTCAGCTAAATCCATCTATGCTTGTAGAACCCCCTTTAAGGTTCTTTTTATTTGTCTTCTTTATTAGCGTATACACTGGTTACGGGGTTATAACCGAGTTCACAACAGCGCGCCAGTCGTTTTCCACCTGGTCTTTCCTACGGAGTGGACGTCTTCTTCTTCCTCTGCTTCTCCCGGCGAGTACTGCGTCGAATACTCTCAGAGCTGAAGTGTTTTCATCCATTCGGACAATATGACCTAGCCACCGTAGGCGCTGTCTCTTAATTCGCTGAACTCCCTAGACGAACAAAAATAAACTCCTTAAATCGCTCATTATTCCCGTCCTGCTATATGGTGCAGAGGTATGGACGGAGACGACATCTGATGAGTGGAAGTTAGTGGACGAGTTTTCATGAGAAAGGTTCGGCTGAAGATTAATGTTTTTTGCGGATTGGCAACGGTGAATATCGCATTCAACGATGGTTTCAACGTTTTCGTTCTGGTGCAGAGGTGGTCGAAGATGCGCCACGCTCCGGAAGGCCTGTCGTCGAAAATTGCGATAAAATCGCTGAATTGGTCGAAAGAGACCGGCATAGTAGCAGCCGTAGCATCAGTCAAGAGCTGGGCATGAGTCATCAAAAATTCATTTCAATTTCATAAAAAAAAAAATCAATAAAAATACCGTGTTCATTGAATCGATAAGCTAAAGCAACACTAACTTTGTACAAATCTTTCGTATACCGAAACTTTCATACACGTTACATCGACTGTCATCTTAAAGTATACCATCGATTTTTTTGACTTGCCACTACTTTCATTGTCTGCAGTGCTCATATGGTTAGGTTTAGTAAACCAGATGATCGTTATGACAGGACTACAGAAAGACCCACTAAAATATCTGAATTACCGCCAACTTCTAGTTTTGAATCAACAGGACCCTCGTTAAACGACAGGGCGTCTTGAGCCTACCATAAATTTATTATTGACGGTAATATGAATAATATGAACTCCGTCCAATTAGCTTGGCAGAATTCTAAGTGTTTGACAATTGTCAACCGAATAGAATTTAAGTGTGAACTGCCCAATCCACAAAAAGAGAGTCCTCAACATCGTATATAAAGTCTTATCGAGAGTAATGCATGAAAACCTGAAGACCACCGAGAAAATAAAATAATTCGAGCTGAATAGAGAATGTGAATTCTATAAGAGTGTACTAGCACGTCGATGATATCTCCTGCCATTAAACTAACAGTCATCGCACTAGCGAGTTGGCTCCCACGTCACTTTTGACAGTCATAACATCGAAGCCGTAGATAATTTGATAATTTCGTGTGTCTTGGAACCAGTATCAACACCAACAACAATATCAGCCTTGAAATCCAACGCAGAATAACTCTTGCCAACAGGTGCTACTTTGGATTGAGTAGGCAATTGAGAAGCAAACTTCTCTCTCGACAAACAAAGACCAAACTCTATAAGTCTTTCATCCTCCCCGTCCTGCTATATGGTGCAGATGCATGGACGATGACAACATCTGTTGAGTCGACGTAACGAATTTTCGAGTTACGCATTGGCGACGGCGAATACCAGAGTCGATGGAACGTTGAGCTGTACGAGATATACGACAACATTGACAAATTTCTGCGAATTAAGAGCCAGCGCCTACCCTGGCTAGGTCATGTCATCGGAATGAATGAAAACACTCCATCTCTCAGACTATTCAACACAGTACCCGTCGGGGGAAGCAGAGGAAAAGGAAGCCCGCCACTGCGGTGAAAAGACCAGGTAGAGAAGGATCTGGCTACGCTTCATGTCTCCAATTGGCGTCAAACAGCGAAAAGGATGAATGACTGGCGCGCTGTTGTAAGTCCGGCTATATCCGCGATAGCGCGGTCTACGCCAATAAATCATAAGAAGCTTCTAAAATAATGCTTATATTATATTGATCTCGTACTGTTAAATCATTAGATAATTTTCTTACGTTTTAAGACTGCTTTTAATTGAAAAAGGCATTCTGATTAATAAATAATTAAATTTTTGAAATTTTGATAATTTTGGAAATTTTGTCTTCGATTACTTTCACTTTTCTCTGTTCTCGAAAATATATATTTTTTTTTGATATACTAAAAGATATTTACTAACTTTATCTGCATTTCAAGACAATTTAACATAAATTAAAATCAATACTCACTTGTAACGCCCCGCTGCGTCCAGAGTCAATTTCCGTAACACCAGTGTGCCATTGGCAAGTATTAAATACCTGTAAAATTACAAAAGGAAATTATTTCATTTATTAATTCCACTGGTTTAAGCATGAATCTGTATCGCTGTAAATATGTCTTGTCTGTCTGCAAATATGTATTTGTGTGTAAAAATGAAAGATAATGAATAAATGAAATCTGAAACTGCCACAATTACAAAGCGGAAATCACTAAGACGACGCACTCAAGCGCACAAAGAAAGTCATCGTATTAATTAGAATGGCAGACTAATAGACGTACACCACAGCAATGATACCTGAAACTGGTGAACTTGATTGCTATTGCAATGTTAATTCTAATTCAGGCGATTCTAAATTGAAGAAGCTTTCTTAATCATAAACGATTTTTATTGAGTAAATAATTAAATATAATAATATAATTAATTTAGAATTTAAATGTGTCACAAGTTTAGAATTAAGAATTTAATAAAAGAATACTGTTATAATGCTCAACTTGGTTTGCCATTCCGTAATGAACAGACGTACTTCGGAACAACGTTCGCAAATCGTGCAAATTTATTATCAAAATGGCAGCAGAGTCCTAATTCGAAAAATCATTGAACGCAATCGAGGAATTGGGGAAAGATCTTAGTTTGTGGGTTTACAAAGTCGATAGCTGTGAAAGTTGCTATCAGATTTAGGGAATCTAGATTCCTAAATGTACCCGTGACTGAACATTTGAAAATCATCAAACATTTTGACTTCATACCGGAACACTTAGATCAGAGATTGGCCAAACCGAGCTCTGGCGGCTCATTCTCTGCCCATATATCCATATACCAGCGAGGAAGTTGTGGGTTTGAAGAAGCCGTTGGAGGATAGGGGCAGGTTTACTATCAAGAGCTCTCTTCCAACTCCAGCTTAAGACTTCTTGAATATTTCAGTGTTTTCCGAGGTTGCAGCCATTAGGGTAGCAATATATTTATAGATTCGGATTTCAGCCTCCTTCAGAAAAGTGACCACAGACTCAGATAGCAGGGCAGCGATACTAGCCTTGAACTCATTAACAACGTTCATGTTTGATCAAGGAGTGCCTAACCCCCCCCAGCAGAATCGCAGGAAATTCTAAAACTGATGACCTGGCAAGGAAAGACACCCTAAAACCACTATCGGTGGAATGGGAGCGGGTCAGTGCTCCCGAATCCTCTTGTGTTAAACTACTAGATAGCTTAGCTTCGCGGGAGCAGGCCAGCGCTGGGTTACCAACAGTTAATGTGCTGTTACAAAAACCTTTTGATCGGTCGCATAAAATAATAATAAGGCTAGCCCCTCCCTAGTTCTGGAGGTTTTAACAGGCTATCGCCCTATTGATGTCCATACTGCAGGGCTGGGAATCTTACCAGATGCCATCTGCAAAAGCTGTATGGAAGAAGACGAGGTGGAAATACTTCCTTCTTGACTGTCCCGCGTTTGGGAGGTCAAGGCTTAAACGCATACCTAATCCCATTTCTAAGTTCGAACACAGGAGTTCTTTTTTTTCTATGGCTTCACAAAGGACTACATATAGTAGTCCAGCTCGTGTAAGAGTTGAAGACGAACGGCCTTGTACCTTGTTGTACGTTCGGTGAATAGTCCCAAAACGAGATCCTGAATTTCACATGAAAATTTTTGGTCACCATGAAGGTCACTGTTGGTTTCTTTTTACGGGTTTATATGAAGATCTATGCCGACTCGGGACGATTGACCCTTAGAAGAAAATATTTGGCGCGTTATTGCTGGCATACGGCTCCAATTGCTGAAAGAAGTGGTCGAAAATGATGCGTTTGATGAATGTACGGTCCTCAGCTATGTTGTCAAGCATCTATTTTGAGATATCTTCGACATCGTTTTTGTAAAAGAAATATATATTTTGATAGAAGTGTAACTTTAACTCGCTTTATACGCAAAACAAATAAAATGTGTTCAGACTATTTTATAAGATTTTGAGATGTTCTTCTACTTGTATCTCTTCGATGCCAGCACTACGATTTGCAAGCACTATTTCTCAATTTTTGTTTGATGTTACCGTATTTAACCGCGGTGAATTGACGATTCACATAAGACAAGTTTCCTTTGCCTTCAAAATGTTTCAAATGTTCAAATGCTGTTCTAACTAGAAAAAATTGTTTATGGGTTCGGAGCCCGGAACCAGTCCAGTCAAATTAATTATTTAGATTCAAGTTATGGAAGAAAATGCAATGAATTTTATTGCCTTCTTAGAAGTTTTACTATATTAGAGACGCTAAGTTTTTTACAAAAAATTAAAAAAAAATAATATTTAAATTTAATGATTTTTGTTTTTTTTTACAAACAAGTAAAAAAAGATACTAAAATCTAATAAAAAACCATTGTATATTTTTTTAAATGGTTAAATGTCAGAGTACTTAGCGAAAAGTGGCAACAGTGACGGTTGAAATTGTACCAGATAGAAAGTTTGGCAACAATGGCGGTTAAAGTTGTACTACATAAATTGAAAAATTAGGTCTATGGTAAATTGAAATAAAATGTTCAAACAATGACAAATGCTTATTGGTTTCCACTTCCGATGCAGCCTTGGAACTATGAATTTTTGCATTTAGTTTTTTTTATTTATGTTTTTTGCTTCTACTCGCCTGTTGTCTTTGAATTGCTTTGATAACGGTACTTTTCCATAGAACCAGCTAATATTTGCCGGTGGCACACTTACGACCGGGCAGTCGAGTACGAGTGGTTGACCCACCTCAGCGGTAATGTTTGTAGAAGCCGTTACGCGTTTGAGCACTGCAAATAAAAAATGAGAAAATAGTTAAACATTATCGATTATTACACGGTAATGGTTTTGCCTTATTTACCCGGATACTCCACTGTGATGAGCACCGAAAGTATGGCCGTAGTGTTGACGTTGATTTTGCAGCGGTAAGCGCCAGCGGCGCGCTCAGTGGGCGGTAGGCGTAACGTGCCATTGCGATAGATTTTGAACTCGTTCCGTCCGCTGTGAGCCTCCACAATTTGGTCATTGCGATACCAGGTGTAAAAGTAATTTGTATCGTCTATGTGTGGAGTAAAAAGAGAGCAAAAGAGGGGAGGCGGAAAAAGAAGAAATATATGCATATACATGTTTATGTGTATTCGCTAAAGGTGTAGTTATTCATTCATAAATTGCTCACTGCTAAGATAGTAGTAGTTCTTCTCGATGCTGGCGTAGCACGGCAGATAATGATGTGAGTAGTGCTTGGTGATTAATAATCGTGTTGTTTCTGGTTTGTCGAGTTGCATAAATGGTCCAGAGATGATTTTATTACCGTTGGCGTTAACTGCAAGACAAAGAAGTATAAATGCAAATATATTGTATTAACTAAATACTAAACAAGTGGGCATAGAAAACCCGAGCAATTGCAAATTAATAGGAGTTCTCTCGAATACATAAATAATCAATTAATTAAAGTCAATTGCATATACTTATAATAATATGTTTAGATAACATTGGTCACAAGTCAAGTGTTATTAATTAATAATGAATACTTAATTATCAACAAGTAAGGAAGACATAAGTTCGAATACAGCCGAACTTTTTAGTTGTTGAAAAAAGGGATATCACAAAAAAGAAAAGGTTTTGGGAGTCAGGCTACTTGTCCAACTTTTGAACCGAATCAGTTCAAGTCTTCCGTATTTTTCGAAAATTTAAAGTTTCTAGGGGTATTTCGTTAGACAATATAATTTCCTCTTAGTAGCTTTGAACATAAATTTAAATTGAAGTGGGCGTGATTATTTTCCGATGCGGTCCTTAATGTAATCCGCTGTATCAAATATATTTATATAGTATATATTCTGGCTGGTGGCCGTTAATGAGCCCAGTCTCGAACGAAGCTTACGGATGCCATACACACTGCGCTATAAGAGAGTCTACTTGCACAGCGGGGCCTATAGTACTATACGCAAGCGGACATATATTCCTCTACACTAGTGAGTCGAAAACATGAACCAAATTAACAACTACAAAAAAAGAATTGAAGGAGTCCGGATCTCCCGTAAAATATCCGGAGCGAACTAGTTACGAAAAGAGGGCAGCGTTTGCAATAAGCTCGAAAAAACGTCCTTAAGACAGGAGCACATTCATGGTTTGGGTGCAAGGGCTGGCAAGAGCAAGTGAGTGGATGTTAAGCCTAGCTCTTGCATTTTCATTGGCGTGCTGGATGAGAGAGATGAAGAATTCCCATAGTCCACTGAAAATGGATGCAAGCTGCGCTGTTAAGCGAGGCGCTGGAGATGTTACTTAGCGATCCGAATCCGCCACCGTCATGTACAGATGCTGGCTGGTACCAGGGCCAAATCAAAATGATTTCTTGCGGCGATTAGAGATTGGTCGTACTATACGAAACTGCTGTAGCCAAGTTACGGGAGATCACGGAGATAAACAAGTAGCGGTGGACAGAAACGACATCCCGTCAAAACATCTGGAACTCGGCTACACCATAGTAGCAGAACTAAAACCTGCAATCTGAATGTGCTTACAGAGGAGAGATAATTCGTCACCGCTTTCCAGGACCCCGTAGCAGAAGCTGGCATGGACGAAGGATTGAACCGATTTCGAAAAGTGGCGAGGAGATCAATTACAAACTCACGAAGGTGAGAATCATTGATATAGCATCGAAAAGCGAGATCCAAGACCGAGAAAGACCCAAATGTATCAATGTATCTCAAATTTACTAGTCGTTTGCTCTGTCCGAAAGAAACAGCGAGACATCCGAAAATCTGTTAATATTTTCATCTTGATTATTTTGACATAAAAACACTATATCTATCTGTCTTACTTTCACGTTTTACAAACAGCCTTTACGTGAACAAAACAAAACTATTTTACTCTGTAGGAACACATTGCAAGTGTACAAAAAATGTTTTGTAGAGCTAAATGCAGGTGTTATACCCAAGTGCCAATTAGCATCAATTACTATTATAATTATACGCATACTTTAAATAGGACGGTGTTTTGATTACACTTAATACAACGTTTTGGGAAGGTCACAACGTAGTAATCATCATTAGCATATTATTTTAATTTCTATAATTTCATGTAAAAGATATCGATGTAAAATTTTTTTTTGCAAAGTAACGTTGCTCAACGCTTTAAAATTTAGCTTAGGTCAGTTATACACATGTAGTATAAGCAACACAGAATTTATTAGGACCTTGTAGATTTAAGTAGAAAATAGTGAGCTAGTTTCAGTTGAATAATTCTTTTATTAACTTTTTATTTTTGTGTTATTTGTCGATACGATTTTTGTAGTACGATTGCTTCTTTGCTTTAAAAAGGATCTCTTTTTCGGTGTTGGTTTTCCATGAAGAAACACTACTATATGCTAGACTCGAAAGTAATTCAAAGTTCAAATCATTCACTTTTGCCAACATTTTCATTGGTTATAAAACGAAGAAAAAGACCATTGTTATCACTAACGGGTGCCTCGCACAGAGGCAGGTTGACACTCTTCAAGAAATTTTTCGAAATTAAAATATCTTTTTTTATGAAGTTTTCAAAAATATTTGAACTTAAAGTGTTCAGTGTTATTTTAGTGGTTCAGCATATTGCTGCAATATCTTTATATATAAAAAGTACGTGTCACGTTGTTTGTCCGCGATGGACTCCTAAACTACTGAACCGATTTTAGTAAAATTTAGCACACTGTGTCCAGTTCGAACAAACTTAGAAGATAGGATAGTAAAATCAATCAATAGTTAAAAAATACAGTGAACGATCTATTAAATGGATGCTCTATTAAGCGGACATCTCCATTAACCATGCACATATTTGATATTTATTAAGTACAATCTATTTAGCGGACAATTGTATTTACAGGACAGAAAGGCTGGTAAACAGACATTGAGAAAGCAGCTTTAAATACGTTATCTATTGCAATGAAATTTATTTGTATGAACATATTAAAAATTAAACCTCTTTCACTGTATTGAATAGTTTATTATATGTGACCTGGTCTACGGAAAGGGGGCTTAGGTGTCAAAATATCAATTTTTTGTTTATTTTTTTGTTTTATTAGTTGTTTATTTTTAACAGCTGTTTCCCAGAAAAATAGTTTTCGCACGTTAGCTCCCTTTTCGTAGACCAGGTCACATATGAATAATAGTATAAAATATATACCACAGCAACGCGTGGCCGGATCCCCTAGTAAGTACATAAATAAATACGAACAATTTTAAAGCAATTGATGAACGTTTCTCGTGTCTTCTTTTTCTTTCTTAGCATAACAGTCCTGGTGAACCATTGCTTCCGCAATTTCCTTTCAGAAAGTGTATGGCTGCGAAAGTTGCTTTTAGAGTTAGAGAATATGGGTTCCTAAATGAATACAAATCCTCACACACCGTACTCCCTTCATACCGGATTTCTTGGATCATGGAATCGCCAAACCGAACTCTGGCGGTCCTTTCTTTGTCCATATACCGGCGAGGGTGTTGTGAGTGGTAATAAGCTGTTGTAGGCGATGGGAAGAAGATTGTTGGAAGGATTTACTGTCCAGAGCTTTCTATTAACTTCAAGTTCAGACTTTCTGACTATTGCAGGGTTTTCCAAGCCGAGGTTGCCGCGAAGGTAGCAGTAGATTTATTGCTCCGGAGTGCAGCCTCCTTCAGATAAGTGACCATACACACAGAAAGCAGGGCGGCGATTCTAGCCTTGAACTCATTAATAGTGCGTTCAGGGTTGGTCAAGGTGTACCTAACATCGTTAGTAATAGCATCCAATATCTTTGTGATAAGACTGGTATGCGTGTCAGGCCACAGCGGAATTGCAGGTAATCGTAAATCTGATAAGCTAGCAAGAAAAGGTACCCTATAACCGCTGTCAGTAGAATGGGAGCGGGTCGGTGCTCCCTTATCCTTTTGTGATAGCTGAGCTCCGCGGGAGCTTGGCCAGCGCTGGGCCACCAACGGTATATTCTCTGTTGTAAAATCATTTTGCTAAAAGTTTATCGCAAAAGATTATGTGATCTCTTTGCCTCTCTTTTGTTGTGGGGGTTGGTGGCGGCTTGTTAACACCTTTGCATTGGTGTTCATGCTGTAAGGCTGAAAATCGCCATCTACAGAAGCTGTATGAATGAAGACGAGGTGGAAACATCTGAACACTTCCTTCTTGACTGTTTGGGAGCGTTTATGCGGTCAAGGCTTAAACACTTGTGAGAGCATACCCTCAGACATTACACCGAACTGGCGGGAATGAAATTTAAACGCCTGGCAAATTTACATTTTGCTAATTTATAAGTTCGAATACAGGAGTTCTTGATTTCTATGGCTTCGCCATCTAACATAACCTAACCACGTGTCCAAGCCAGTGATTCGCCTAGGTTGCTACGAATTTTATGAGGTTTTATCCTTTCATGAGGTGTTTAAGCTCTGATTTTTATCTCATATAATATGTGTCATCTTCCAACTTGACTGGCCATATATTTTTTTCAGTATTTTCCTTTCTTTTCTCTTCATAACACGAATAATTTTAAATAAACTTGATATAGTACAAGTAACATGTAGACTTTCACATTCCACATTCTTAAGCAATACCCGTAACATATGATGCTGTGTGTGGGTCCAAAGATGATATGAGCTTTTATACCTTTAATTTATATACTTATATTACATAACATTGTATGCTTGTGAGCATTTGAGAATTTCATCGATATATCACTGATACATATGTATTTATGTACATACATTTATACATTTAAAGGTAGGCCCGTGGCAAAGTGCAGTAGCAAATAACTAATCCGTGGCAATTTTATTGCTTTTTCACAATCGTGCGGATTTGCATACATAAATATTTATGTAAATACGTATGTACATACATACATATGTATTTGCCAACCCACACATAGCGGTAGCGAGATCAAATTGCATATACGCGCTTAACACCTTAAGCAATTTTTATGCGAAATACCTTTTAGCGAATCAACAACAAACAAATCAGCTCATAAAAATTTATGAATGCAAAAAAAAGTCGTAAAATGTGATTACTTATTTATTTATTTAATCTGTGCTCAAGGTTTCAATAAATTTCTGATAATTAAATTCTATTAAAATTGCAAAAGCGCAAGAGTGCTTTCCGGGAATCTAACATAATGTTCGCACTCAGTTACACACATAAATGTACCCAACAAGAGAGTGTACGAGTAATCTGTAAAGAGAGTACACCTGGACTAATCTCTGTATGGTACAACAGAGTATGAATTACTCTCTATTACTTATCTTATTTAGCTTACAATTAGGATTAATTGATCTCAATCAAATATGTTTAGGATGTGGCTGAGCTCAGGGCACTACCGCCGTCACAGCTGGCGGATAGTGGATGACTTTTACTGCGAACAACAATACGCAGCCCCCGAACAAGAGCTGCAGGTTGGGAGACGCTTGGCTCCAAAACCTCATGCGACCAATGAACCTCCAGTGAAGAGATGAACAGAAATAAGCGTTCACATTCCCAACGAGGCTACATAGAGAGAGAACCTCCCCACGAGAAGGAGACAACACAGCGTCGAGGGATCAACTCAGCACCTAATGTACATGGATGTCGACGAAAGCCCTAAGCAAACGTCCATCTGAATCGAGACCAGTAAGATGCTGATTAAAGCATACTGGAAACCCGGAACGGATTAATTTAGCAAAGGACTATCTGTTACCTCAATAGGTAAGAGTGACATTTCACCAAAAAGGCAAGCAGACTAATGTTGTTCTCATATCCGTCTCATAAAAATCCGGTGAAGTCTTCAAGCATCATATCCTCCATAGCTTTGATTGTACAGGTTGTGTTAAAAAGAGCTCCTGATTCGTTCCCGAACCCTCGTGTGGCACCCTGCTTGCATAGATAACTACAGGGTTCATATAGGACAAATGTTAGAACGTGATTGAAGCGGAGACCCTTTAGCATAAAATAACAACAACAAACGAGGAATACGGTATAGTCTTTCGATGGAGTAGTAGGCTACTTAGATCTTCTATACTTACCAACATTCTAAAACAATCGGACAAAACTGGAGAAAAGAGAGTCTTATGAAAAACTTTGTCTACACAAACAGGATCCACAAAGGAAGGAGAAGGGAAGAGCACCACAGCTGCCATCACAGAAGAATCTTGCGCCACTCAAAACTCAACGAAACAAGAATATGCCCCCAAATGAGACGGGCAGAAGAGGAATCTGTGGAAAATTAATATTTTCTACAAACTTTATGTTTGATTTCTTTCTGTATGCTTTCGCGTACGTGTTCGTTTCATAGAACTTGTCTAAACCAAAGTGAACAGCTCATTCCACATAAAATGTTTCGATTAGTCACATGTTCTTTTGGGACTAATCCTGGACTCATCCCGGACTTGTTGCATTTTTTGCACGGTATTTACATATAAATGTAGGTATGTATGTAAGTATTCGCATGTGTCATATAAATAACACCACATATGTTCACTTATGCTAAACACCACTTTCAATTAAACATTTATTTATAAGTTTGTACTTTGGCGTTGCTTTTGTTGTTGTTAAGTGCAATCAGATTTGCCATCTAGCAATTTTAGTTTTGATTGAATTATGTACCGTAGATGGCAGAGAAGAGATAAGAAGTTGCATAACTAGTTACTAATCGATTGCATGAGAAATATGCGTTGATACAACAGCAATAAAAACAACTCAAACTCAATGTAGGTGTGTAATTAGAGAATGTCAGTCTCGTAACCAAGCGAGAAACGCTGCAACAACGGAACGCAAATGTGAGGCATGAGTCAGCGTGTTTCAAAGCGTGCTCTCGCAATTTGAAATAGTCAGAGGCGTGTGAAATAGGTTTCAGGTGTCAGAGAGACTTTATTCTATAAAATTTTACGCATCAACAGGGCATTGCGGCATTGGCAATTAGGTGAATATGTCATCAGGTCCCCCCATTATATCGTGAACAGGGTATATTACGATGGCACCCAGAAGGAAACGTCGGGGACACAAACTAAAATATATGTATAGAAAAGAACAGTGTAACGAACTGACTCGATTTCGCCATGCCCTTCTGTCTGTCCGTCTGTAAATAAGCATACTAATCCTTCGATTTTTGCGATATCGGTCTGAAATTTTGCACACGTACTTTCCTAACCAAAAAGTGGCTCATTTGTCGAACCAGCATAGGATATAGCTTTAATTCATCTGCAAAAAAATGTGTTCTTAGATATTTAGGAACGTTAATTCAACTTGAAGTTTTTTTTAATATAGAGCAACGTTACTAGAAAGAACTACCAAAATGTCTTCCGTTGGATGCAAATCATTGGCCGGTTACGTTTTCAAACTTATAGTTGCTTTACGATACCCATATGTATTCTTTTCTAGAGATATATGCAGGTATAAGAAAAATTAATTTCTCGAATTGTGGAACTGAGCCTCCAAAATCGGAATATATTTCTTTGAATTTCGAAGTTGAGCTTAAAAAAAATCGAATTTCTGTCACCTAAGACCGTTTGGAATGGTGGAAAAAGTCTTCGGTGATGATTGTTTGTCGCGAGCAAGTATTTTAGATTGGTACAAATTATTTAAAGAGAGACGCGAACTCGTTGACGACGAACCACGTCCAGAACTGATGATCAACGAGTCAATAAAATAAAGGAATTGGTGCTTGAGAATCGAAAATTAACGGTCAGAGATCTTAATGACATCGGTGGAAAATCGGAGGGATCAGTGAAAACCATTCTGAAAGATGTGTGATAACACGATTGGTTTCAAAATCATGAAACGTATAGTTACTCGCGATGAGTTTTAGATCCATGTTTACGATGCGGAAACAGATGATTAATCGGCCAAATATCGTGGCAAAGGTGAGTCGAAACCGAAAAAACACGTCAAAGCAGATCAAAAATCAAGGTTATGTTGACAGTTTCTTCGAATATCGAGGTGTGGTGCACATTCGATCAGCCAAACTGTTAACAAGGAATACTATTTGATTGTTATGCTTCATTTTCGCGAAGCTATTTGTAAGAAGAGGCCGAAATTACAACTCAAAGTTTTTGCCCCACGATAATGAACCGTCGAATACTGCATTGGTTCTTCGTGAGTTTTTTGCCAAACTTTCAACCAATAACGTCTCAAAATCATTGTCTTCGCCTGATTTAGCTCCGTGTGACTCTTCAGCAAACTGAAACGATCGCTCCGTGGAAACCGTCAATTGAAGACATTAAATGTGAATCGCTTTAATAACTGTTTCGAGGATTGGAACAACACGTTGGCATAAGTGTATTGGAACCAAGAGGGATCACTTTGAGGGGACGATACAGATTTTGAAGAATAAATTACGAATATTAAAATTACGAACAAGGTCTTACTATTTTTTGTCCATAGAAGCATATGGTTGGAATCAAACGCTTACGCATATATACAAAATGTTTTCTAGATGTTTCGTCAAGCTTCATACATATATGTATGTATATATAGAATGTCTTCATGATATGAACTTATAAAATTTGATTGAAAAGAAGACATTTTTTTCCAAAAGTCACACAGTTGGTAATACCAAACCTGCCGACCGTATTTTTGACATGCTCAGACATCAAGGCATATGCCATAAATATTTCAGGCACAATAATTCATCGACATCATTAAAAATATCTCATTAAAAATTAGGTAAAAAGCTTACATACATATAGATATCGTGTACTCATGCATTAAACTTTCTGCCTTTTGCCTATTATGTTCAAATTATTGCGAAATAAATGTGCCACCATTCAGCTAAACCTAGTTACACAAATGTTTGCGCAAGCACACAAACAATCAAAAAAGTTAAATTCGATGTAACACATTTTCGGAGTCCTTTCTTTTATTTTTCAAAACCATAAATTCAAAATTTGGCAGATTTATGGCGAATTTGATAAAAATGAAAACGAAAAGTTGGGAAAAATGTCGTTAAACGGACTTACATAAAAAGCCAACCGATTGCCGTTAAACTTGTGTCGGCGAACGTTGGGTGCAACATTTCAGGGAAACAAAACTCCAAAATCAAAATCGAATAAATTAAGAGAGTCATAAAACTAAATTTCAAATTAAACGTTTCCTATCGCCCACACAGGAGCGCAAACTTGCACGCGCACATGTTGACAAGCCTTGCTAAAGTCTACATAAATATGTTTATGTATATTCGTGTATGTGTATATGTATGTTTGCATTGCTAAGTGACTTCGTGCTTGTACGAATGTCAGCCGACGCATGTGTTTACTTGGCAATTGCTGCGGAAAACGCGAAATTCATTTTTAATTGGTTGAAAACGTAAATTTACGCATGCGCCACACGCTGCCAATGCGACTGACGCCTGCTGCTACGTGGTTGTTGTAGGCGCTCATTACTCATACGCAAATGAATTTCGTTGTTTGGCTGCATGTCACTGCAATTGCGACAGATTTGTTGCACTCATTGCTGCCGCATGAGCATTTGTGATGGGAAAAACATTCATTCATATGGACTTGGCTTATGCTTGAAAGTGGCTACAGATGTATGTACATATGTATTTGCGTGTGGTGTTTGGGAAAGTGGCGCACTGACTCAGTAGAGCAAACCTCTGGTTACCTATTTATTTTAAGCGAAGTCACTGCTTAGCGGAATTTAAATCATAAATATAAATCCTTGCGTGGTTAGGACCTGAAAGTACTTTTCTATGTAGAAAAGCTCGACCAAACATCGTAGAACGATAAAAAAATAATTAGGGACAGTATAAGCTTAATTTTTCAACATGGGCCCGAAAGTATCTTGCTTTAATCTTGAAGTCGATTTTTACATACGATCTCTTTAATCTCTGAGCCCCTGATCTTCAGGAGATGATATGATGATATATGCGTATTGTGCAAAATGTCATCTTGAAGCCGATATTCATATCACACTACCTAACCCTTAAAAACGTGAAAGAAGAATATTCAAATCATAGGAATGAGCATCCCTTTTATGAAGAATTTCCTTTTTATACCCTGAAAAGGGGAATATATATTAAGTTTACAACGAAGCCTGTGTATATAAATAAGCGAAACAAATGTTTGAATTATAAAATCAAACTGTTTGATTTGTAAGATCAAACTTTTGAACTCAAAAAAGATTATTTATTCCTTACCTCTGGTGGGGGCAAATAAAATGACCTTCATTGAGTGAGAAATCTTTCATTCTGATTTTATTTAGAATTTTCACTTATTTATATACAATTTTAAGAACTATCTTAACTATCTTAATATGTGTTTATGCTACATGGTATGGTATTGTTTTCAAGTGCACATGTTGTGTGACCTTGGATTTGTTTTAATGTGAGTACATTTACAGACAGTTGCTACAATGTATTCTAAGAACCCATGGGTTATCATATGTAAACATCTTATCCTTTGTAATGTTTGTGTTATTGTCTGTTGAATGCTATTGTTTTGCATGACAATGCATTTTTAGTATGTGTTTATGTTTATGTGCATGTATGTTCAATATATTTGAACATAGATATCTAATAATAGTGGACTGTATCAATAGTAAGATTTAATAATATATAAACGTTTTTAAATATAATGTTGTTGTCCGTCCTTTGGCAGCAACGAACATGTTCAATTTTGAACAGCCTGTAACACCCAGAAGGAATCGTCGAAGACCCTATAAAGTATATATTTAAGGGGGTATTCTCATGTAATCACTTAAAAATCGATTTTTTTTTTGTTTTTTATATTTTGACAGTAAAACCTATTGAAAACATGTTGTGAAAAATTCAGACCGAAATTCATAGTATTTGATAAGTTACAGCTCATAGTCGAAGACGTATCGTAAGCGACTGTCTACCAGGCGCCATGACAAGTCTGCAGCTGCTATGTTTCTAAACGCATTTTTCTCGAATCATTTGATAGAAATAATGTAAACTCCAAATTGTTTACATCGGATTACTATAGCTTATAGCTTCCATAGATTTACTTAAAGACATAGTTACCAAAATAAATACAAATGTGAAGGGTATATTAGCTTCGGTGCAGCCGATGCTAACGATTTTTTTGTTTTGATTTTCAGTGCCAACAGTTTCATAAAAATCATCAAACCACATGCATACGAGGAGCTTAAGAGCCCCAAGCATGTGGTATTTGGCGATATTAAGTACTTCGTTATTTATTTATATGCATATGTATGTATATATAATTAGAGGAACTTAAGATGTCTTCTAAAAGCGAAGGGAGCGAACCTTATATGTCAGTAAATACAGAGAAAGGCATTTTGCAGATAATGTCAGATACTTATACTATATACATGCCTTGGAAACAAATTATCTTAGTATACCATCAAATGCTCATAATAGAAACAAGATCTGAAGATAGTCCATCAAAATGGAAATTTGCCAATTTTATTTTGGTATTGAACCAGTGCAGTTCGAACAACACTTATATAACTCTTATGCCTCCAGAGAAGCATCTATAAATAAATTGTATTTTTCAATTCCATTCAACTGTACAGCCTTACGAAAAACATACAATTAGTCGGAAATAGATGTACTGTTAAATAGTATACATATATCGAAACGTTAAGAATGAAGAGACGATAGACGCAAAAATGTCAAATTTAACAATAAAGTTGATACAAAAGCCATCCCGGGCAAGGGGTGTGACCCCGCCCAACATCTATGTGGATTTTCATATCGCGTTTTCATAAAATCGGACCACAAATACGGCTCCCTTCTATGTAACGCCGCCTTTCCAAACCCCATCGGATTCTTTTACTTTACTTTAACATCAATAAAGATATCGAAAGCAAACATATCGTAGATACTGTGCCTGACATATGTATAGCAACTTTCTTCTAAAACTGTTAAGTACATAAGGATTCATTTGATTTTATAATATGTCATGTGAATGAAATTGTGTAGTTTGGTTTCAAAGTTGGATCTTCGAAAAAAATTTAAATATTATTGTCAGAACTACTATCCTGACATTGAAACGTGGTAGCATCTATCATATAAAGTATGTATGTATCTACCATATGTGTGTTCAGGCTTACTTAGACGGGGTTACAAACTCGACGTAAATTTAATGATTTTCATTACAAAGTATTCACACTGCATGATATTATAAATTTAATTTAATAAATATTTGTTTTAGTGGAACTAAAATAAATCAGTTAGTTTCAAAATTTAGCTAACTGCAAATCTGAATATACTAGCTGCTCACACATCAGCCAAAATATGTCATTTATCCTCTTAGAACTTCGAGAAAAATTGATCTGGAAGTGATACATAAATCATGAGAAAAACTCTCAAGAGCCAGTGTTCAAATATGATGACAAATCCTTTTGCTTTTAAAAAAATTCTGTTTAAGTTATACATTTAGTGGATTTTTTCACATTTCGATGGGTTATATCTTTAAAAATATAATAGTAATAATTTTTGAGTTATAGTCTTTCAAAATATAACTGCTCATTCAAATCATTTTCATCAGTTTACTTTTCAAACGCATTTTTCACGAAATATCATTTTTGAATTTGCTCGGAAATTCCTCAAAGACAAATGATCTGAAACATCAACCGACTCTTCAGGTGCCGAAAATCGTTGACCATTTGGTTTATTTTTTAGTAGGGGAATATAAAAAAAGTCATTCGGTGTCAAGTCAAGACTTTCCGGTAGATTACGTATCAAATCAGTGTTGAAAGACTATACGACATAGTTGTGAGTTGCCAGATTGCAACATTACGGTTGCCAAGTCCCTAAATATACAAACGTATTACTCTGATTTATGAACATCATCCTGCCAATACAATTTTGACTCACTTTTTTAGCATAACCAGCCGAATACTGATACCAAACTCGAGCTGTAACTGATTTGACTCGACAGACTTCATCTAGTTTTACCAAATTCCTTTACAACTAAATAATAAGACCTTTAGTAGATGATAACCAAAGCCTGATAAGACTTTTGAAGGTTATTATGGCTATAGATTCGGCAATTTAATACTCAATATGACTTATTTAGAAAATTAGGTTTATATTAGTATTAATTATATTAGAAATATTTATTATTACGTATTTGTAACAATTTTAGACTTAGAGCCATGTTTTTGAAAGAATGTTCTCGTGTTGGCTTACTGTATTAACAATACATTTGACAGATGTCTCTATAACTGGTTCTCAACCTTTAAAAGGAAACGATGTTCAAAGCTCTGCGGTCTATGATTATCTTCAGAGTTTACTAAGGAATTTTCGCAATATCTTAATGAGTATTATATCAACTTGAAATTTCATTCTTAGACATATTTGTCAGTTAATAATCGAAGGAATAAGATTTTTGATTTTGTGTAAATTTTTTCACAAAAATGAAAAGACCCTATTATTCAAAAAAATAAAATTTTGATTAGTCCTTCGACCTAATATTGTAATACGAAAGAGTTCTGGCTTTTGTTTGAGATAATTTTAAGCAGAAAAATCTTCCTCACCGCCGGATAACTTTTTTTCGGAATTTTTTCTGGACGTCGGCTACGGCATCAAGAAAATCAAGGGCATTATTAAAGTACATTAAATTATTTAAACTTACATAATTTTTTTCTTATTCATAAAATAAAAAGCCTTTAAAGAAATTAACATAAAGTTTTTCTCAAAAGGTTATTCAGACCAATAAAGTAATACCGAAATCTCAGAAATAAATTACAGTGAAAAGCTTAAAGCTTTTGTTTAGTTTTGAAGAAAGTGTATAAATTTATTTTGAGAAGGGACAGATCGCCCGCGATGCTACATACAATTTCAAATAATAAACTGCTTACAAAAATAAATGATTATTAAGTAGTGAGAAGAAAATATATTAATTTATAGTATTATATATTATGGAAGATAAGTAGCAACATTTATATGCAGACAATATTTTAATAGTTTTGTTTATAATAAATAATAAAATTATCAAAAGTAATTATGCAAATAAGAATCTATTAATTTTGTTATCAAATTATTTCATGCAAATTTTATTTATTAAAACACCCTACCTCAATATGAAATTCACATTGGTGTTGCTGAAAAGCCTCGCAAATAAAGGAATTAAGTATACTGTAATACCAGAGCCAAGTGGTCGGAGCTTAAAACAATTTATGCATACGATTATAATAATGGCCCAAACAAAGATTAGCCAGCTGACAGCATGAAACGACCTAATGCCTTGGGGCCCAGGGAAATTGCATGTAAAAGCGCACATTCAGCAGCGAACACGTCAAATAGCAGATAACTTAATTATGTTGCGGTAAATGAGCAATAAACTGCTGCAATTTTTTAGGCGAATTTCAATATTTAATAGTATTTTTCAAAAGCAGGCATTATTGAAGTTAGCCACGCTAAAATTCTATTATGAGAAATGCTCTGTAAAATGTTAGCTTTTATTTTACAGAGCAAACAGTAGTGTGTTATTAACAGTAGCTAAAATTATAAATATATATTTTCAAATATGGTTAGATCCCGCCTTTTATGCATATAATATGTGCTACATATGTAGATGCATACATATGTTTGAAGACAAATAGAGCCTCTGCAAGAAATTCCGACAGAGTTTTTGTTGCAGAATTGAAACTCGTTTTCGAACATCATTGCAGGAAGAAAATAGACTTTCTAAGATCTGCAAGTGAAGTTTGCTCAAGTAGTAATAATTTTATGGAATTTTAGCGAAATATGGCAAAAAGAGTTACACTTGTAAAGTTATTAAGAAGAAATTATTTACATATTTTAATGCAATTTTGCTCATAAATCATTGCCGTTGCACTTAAGAGAAAGATCGAGTTGCATGTGAGCAAAGAATTGTGCAGATGACACCGTAGCCTACAGTGACCGGTATAAAATCCCACAAGCTGTCCTAATTTCTTTCTTGGAAGAGCGAAACAACCTCTCTAGCCGAGTTACCAGTGGCGTTTTCTATTGGTACTTTCCGTAGCTCTCTTGTAAAGTATGAGGTTCACAGCGAAGAACGGTTCGAAGTCATCGGACTGGCTAGCTCACTTCCATTGATGCCTCTTGGAAGAGCAAAACAACCTCTCCAGCTAAGTTGCCAGTGGAGTTTTCTACTGGCACTTTCCTCTTTCCGTAGCTCCTCTCGAAAAGTGTGGGACGCATAGCGAGGAACGATTCCGCTTCTATCGGTTTGGTTGACGCAGCCAGAAGATCGGCTAGCTCATTTCCATTGATGCCATGTGCAGGGATCCATGCTGATCAGATGTTATTTTCGTTGGCAACCCATTCTTATGCATTGCAGTACCATTGTTGATTTGATTTCAACGGACGAAATTGCCTGAAATGCCGCTGGACTATCACTGAGAATGACAATTCCTTTCCGTTTTTTTAGATTAAGCTCAGCTTGACAATTTTTTGAGAAAGTGCCCCTAGACACGTGTTCCACTGTAGCATTTTCAATTCAATCTGCCGTTTTCGAGCTGTCTGTATACCATTGCATTCACTTTTACTACCCAGCGAGTCTTTGAATTCCTCATCAAAATAAAGTTTCTTGGTGATTTAGTCTTATATATGACAAGTGGTTTGATTATCATGCTGTAGATCTAGCAGGTTGTATGCTAGTTTATGTATGGCCCAAAGGTATGATATGACATATGACATATGATATAGCAAATGAATTTCACATTGCTGATTCATATTTCGATAAGTTGCCAGACAAAAAGAACATTTAGAAGAAATCATAATAAAGGCAGTTTGCCAACTAAACCAGCAATCCAATGTTGGTGAGTAGTGCTCGTATTTATTAGATTTGAATCCATGTAGTTTTTCGTATGCATGAAGCTAAATTCTTACTAATATTGTGATTAGCATCGTGAGTTGGTTGCTTTAATATGGCAAATCGAATAAACAATCGGAGCAGACTTAAAATATAGCAAGAAAAGAAGTGGCGTCAAGTCATATACCTTTTTACCTTTGGCTTCGTAAACAAACAGCTGCCAACCACACTAATTGACATATGGAGATCAAGTTTCCTACGATAAAACAAACATTAATCAATCTAAGAAAAAAAATGTATCAAATAAGGTTTCGCGCTCAACTTTCCATATATGGAGCAGTCCGGGTCGAATTTGATCTTACTATTGTAAATGCATCTTCGTTTGTTCTTCGTAAGTTTTTCAGAAGAAGTACTTCATAGTGGCAATTAATACTTTCTGAAACAATGCAAAGTAAAAATTCGAACTTACTTATGTTGCTTAGTGCACTAGAACAACACCAATTTTATAAATTCCTACAGGGTTTTCTTTATGCACGTGCGTAGCTAAGCGTTGAAGCGGCAAGTTGTAGCGCCAGCCGAGCCGCACAGTAGGTGGTGAACCGCAAGAAATATGACTTTTTCACCATTAATTATTTAAAATAATTACGCTTATAATCAACGCTAATTAGCCTTTGCCATTAGGTAAGCAAAATAAAATTTATATACCCACGCTCGTATTTAAAATGCATTTCAAGTGACTCAGTATCTGCTGGTGTTGTTTTAAATTAATTTATATAAAATAAAAAATATTTCGCTTAATAATTGTTGCTTTCAAATGCAAAACAATCAAATGTGACTGTTGTTGTATATTACATGTTTGTTGTTGTCTCTCGCATGCAACTCTCGTGTCGCTGGGGTTTGTTTTTGTTGTTGTGCATGTGCATGTTGTGCAATGATCGGTGCGTTGATAAGCCTAATGAATCAACTTTCAAATTGATTACTTACGCTCAAGTGAGCAAGAAAGGGGCAGCGCCTAGAAGTTCAATGACGAGAAGTGCTTCGAAATTCTAACTGGTATAAATATTTACATTATTGAGAGAGCCTTTGCAGATTACATATGCAGAGCTGTTGGGTGTTCTATGTAAAACATATTCAGGGGTTCACTTATAAAACTAATATCAATATTTAACCGAAAATTCTTAACCGGAAATTCTCATTATATGAAATTGTAAGATTTTGAAGCCTATCTACTTAAGATAAACCTATTAATAGACTTTAGACTTTATATATCTCCACAAAAAAAGTATAACGGTGTGATATCACACGATCGTGGTGGCTAATCGACCGGCCCGAAACGTGAAATTATCTGCTCACCGAAGCGTTCTCTCAAAAATTCATTGTTGATGCGATGTGTGGGTATTTGCGACGTCTTTTTGAAACCAAATGACGCCGAGTTCAAAAGCTTCAATTTCAGGTATTAAATGGCAGCTATTGCATCTCTTCAGGTTGCACTTCGTCCAAAATGCGACAATTTTTCTTATTTATATACCTATTGAGCCATAAATGGACCACCTCGCTGAACAAAATTTGGCTCGTAAAAGTCGGATCTTCATATAACTCTTCAAGAGCCCAAGTCGCTTATGAAACACATTACTTACATACAGAAAACAGAGAACATTGAATTTTCATAATAAAGTTGAATGATTTGTAAACGTTGTTCTGGCGTATGTCTTTCCATAATGAAATGCCAAAAAATACTGAGCAAAAATATCACACAAATAAAAAGTACCTCAACTTGGATCACCCGTTAAAAAAGCCGCTGTAGTATGATCGTGAAAACTCTTTTCCATTTGTATTGATGTTTATTTATCTATGGGAATATATATTGTCGGTGCACAGACTCAGAGTTTAAAATACTATGCCTATAAATAATACGAAAAAAAGTTCTTCCCCTCGATATTGCTGAAAAAACCAGTGACGCCTTCAGTCGAAAATAAAAACCTAAAAAAGACGTATTGATAATAGCGGCTGTTTGTGAATATTGACAAAGTAAGGCTATGGAAAAATGTATAATTAAAAAAATTAAAAATAGTAATCTTTTAAATTTCATAATTTATTTTAATTAGGTCCACATATCAGAATGTTTTCACAAAGTCGATTTACATAGCCTTTCTCAAATCAAATTCTGTCAAGTTAGCTCTACAAACTCTATCTTAACGTTATCGTTAACTGAAAAACAAAGGAGAGACAACGGACAAGATTACCAAATTGACGGAAAGAAATACATGTGACTGGGATTTGACATGAGATGCAGGGTAAAAGAAATTGCACTAAAAGAGTTTTTATGCAAAACACGGATGTTTTTTCCATGCCGTTATGCCTGAGTTTGATGTTTACGAAAAATATAAAGCAAGTATTACGATTTCTAGTATTACTAGTTCTGTTCAGTTAAAAAAAGTTGTTTTCAAACCATTTAATAGAAAATATATTGCATTCAAAGCAAGAAGCTAATTGGTTAGTCCGCACATGACTTTCTTAGTTCAATATAGAAGCTTTGCTAATAAACAAGTAAGTAAGTATTTACTTTGTCAATATATTTGCAATCATGAATTTCATTTATTACCTTCTCTGAATATAAAAACTTAAACTCCACTATAAAACCTTGAAGTAATTGGCCGTTCCAATCACAGCGCTTCGGTTATGAAGGTAACAGTGATGAAGTAATGCAGAAAACAGTAGTAAAGCTACATGGTGTGACATTCATTGCAGTAGAATCCTTGGAATTGCCAAGCATTTTCTAGAATTTATTTGGAATTTTCAGTGTTGCATAAATAATGTGGCATTTAAACTAAAGTTGCACGAAAATAAGTGATGTAAATGTGTGTATGCGCACACACTTGGGTTAATAAATTTCACAAATGCAACATGCTTGATATTCACTTAACGGAATTCGTTGCATTGGCACGCGTAACGAAACACGCAACATGTGCCGCGTGGCACGTCACCTTTGCCTAACAAGCGTTCACCTGGTTTGAAAGCATTAGAAGAGAAATGAAAAATACTATAATAAACTTAGAAAGGTGAAAAAATAATACAAGGTGTCTTCCAAAGTAAACATGACTTTTTGAATATTGCGCCACCTGGTGGCGACATCTATATGTCGACTGGTGCGTTAGAATCTGCTATCTTTATCGATTGTCCAGTGAGAATTTCATGCCATTTCATTGATTGGAAGTGAAGTTACTGCGCTTTAAGTGTCAGTATGTTTGTGTTATCTGTGCGAAAATGAGCTTCGAACAAAGAGCCAACATTAAATTTTGTTTTAAAATTGGTAAAACTTTTATCGAAACGTTTCAATTGATGAAACAATTTCCCAAAGCGGAGTGCACGAGTGGTTTCAACGTTTTCAAAGTGGTCTTTAGGACATAAATGACGTTCAACATGTGTTTCAATCATAATCCGTGATCACCGGAAATTCCATCGTAACTGTACGTGAATTCATCAAAAATCAGCCGAAATCATCATTGAAATTCATGGAAATGGAAGTGAATATCTCCAAAACATCGATTTATCGCATTTTGACCGAACATTTGGGCTTACGAAAGGTGTGTGCACAGTTTGTTCCGCACAAATTGAGTGACGACCAAAAATTGCTTAGAATCCAACATTCGATCGACGCTTGTGACCGATTATTTGACCAAAATCACATTTTAACCATTAACCACTCCCCGTATTCACCTGATGTGGCACCATGTGACTTCTTCCTTTTCGGAAAAATGCATTTGCCCATGAAAGGAAAGTGTTATGCAGACGTAGAGGCCATTCAAAAGGCTTGCACCGGCATACAGGCGGCCATACCGGCCAACGAGCAAAACACTCATTCGACATGCTTTTGGAACGTGCAAACACCTGTACTGAAGCAGTAGGAGACTTTTGCGAATAAAATAAATTGATTTTGCCGAGAAAACGATATGTTCTGATTTTTTTTTAACCCTGTTTACTCTGGAACGCACCTTGTATAATAAAAAGCTGAAATAAAACAAGAAATTTGTTGGAATTTCACTGGTACATACAAACAATGTTGCAAGCAACAATAAACTGTTGTTACTTTGATTGTTAGTGGGAAAATGCTTATACGAAATGTGTGTAGGTTGTGTACACATATGTGTACGTATCCATCGATAGGCATCGATTGCCTGTAGTGTTGGCTTTTCCGTAACCAGAATCCAACAAAAGTATTTTCTAGCCACGTTGTTTGAT
The DNA here is from genome assembly GCF_016617805.1 of Bactrocera tryoni. Lineage (NCBI taxonomy): Eukaryota > Metazoa > Arthropoda > Insecta > Diptera > Tephritidae > Bactrocera > Bactrocera tryoni. The sequence goes on from NC_052499.1 coordinate 57,838,981, forward strand.
ATAAGGAATCGTCGAGTCGAATTAAGATTACTTATGGTAATAAGGAAAAATATATCTTACGAAGATCGTTATTTCGATTTTTATCGATCTTAACGAGCAAATTTTTAGGAGCAAAGGTCGTCCAGTTCGATGTCTCAAAAACTGAAGTATAAGTTGGCGTATATATAGACAGAGGCACATATCGAGTCAGCTCGTCACTCTGATCATTTATATATACTTAATAAGGACGTTTTCTACTGGGTTGCAAGCACACAAGTTATCTAGAAGTGCTTTTCATCTAAGAACCTCGAATTTGCTTTTTCCAGCCTCCCATTTCGTAATAAAATTATCTTTTAGACTTCTTCCAAGAAATAGATTTTTATTTTGTTCAGTTACCCATTTTGTAGTTTTGTAAATTAGTTGCTTTCACTGATTCGTGACGAGATGAAAACCTTTCGGCATTCTTCGGCAATTTTGGCATAAAACATAACATAGTCTCAGTGTGATGACGGATTGAAATAAATTTCAGTAATCTAAACTAACTTCATCCATTCATCATACAAATTTATAGTACTTGCATTATCGACGAAAACTGGATTTTGTCTACAAATTCCAACACAAGAAGTAAGAAAAGTCTAAGGGGAATCTTTTATAAAAATGTTTTACTTAAATTTCTAGGGTCCTTAAGGAGATATTTTATATTTATGTAGTATTTATGAATGTTTGAGATTAGGTTTGTAAAGTAAAATCAGAGGGTTCAAATAAATCGAATGTTCCACTTTTATGGGTGTTCTCTGAAGACACTAACCATTTTAAATTATTTTTGAGGTTATATAAGTACACCCGTTTCGGGTCCTATGTGTTGTGGCCTTAAAATTGCTTGGTCGATTAGCTAGTATTTATGAGAGCTCGTTTACATTGAAGGGAATTTCGAATCTCGGTAGAATAAGCGAGTTTTATTCATTTTCAGATATTTTCATATTTAGATGAGGTCACTGAAAATATTCAATAAGAATGCATTGTGACAAAAAAGCACCCGGAAATTATAATTAAATAATAAGGTAAATGATATTTAAAAAAAAAATATTTTGCTAAGTTGGTAGGGCTGTCCTTAATTACTATGACAAATATGAGCGCGATCTGTCAAACCAGTTTGTTTACAACACCTGCTTAAGTCGGTACACCTTAATGGTGCGTTGCGGTTTTTACAATGGATAAAAATAAACGAACAAGGAATTTGTCTCACCTTTATATTTATAACCAAATATCTTGTGCGGAATCGTTGCGAATGTTGGAAAACGCTTAAGGTGATTCAGATTTATCGAGAGCATAAGAGCCAAAGACGGTCGAGAGATCGTTGAAGACATGTCTTGTTCTGGACGGCCTTCAACTGATGAAAATATTAAAAAAGTGAAGGAAGTCAGGCAATTGTTGGAGAGATGGCAAGAGAGCTCGACAACTCTCGCGCGTCCGTTCAAAGGATTTTGGTGGATATTTTGGGTATTAAACGCGTGCTTTCTCGACTCATCCTTGATCGTACGAATTCTAATGCCACCTTCATGTAGAGCATTATAACTGCCGATGAGACATGGGTTTGTGAGTTTGACATGCCAACAAGTCAACAATCAGCGGAATGAAACCCGTTTTCAGTTGATCGAAAAGATTAAACAAAATTCGCTGAAAAAGCTGAAGGCAATTCCAAAAAAGTGCTTATGAAAAGTGTTTCGAGGACTGGAAAAATCGTTGGCATAAGTTTATTACATCTGGTGGGGTATACTTTGAAGGCGACAAAATAAATATTGATGAATAATTAAATATTTTGTGTTCTCATAACAATTTCTGGGTACTTTTTTGTCACAATTTACGTATATTTTCCCATTCCAAATCAAATCAAATACCCAATCACACGAATCGCTACACGCATCATGATTAAATTCGAAAGCAAATGCATAATATAATTATACTCTGCCACACAATCATTGACTATTCATATTCCCAGGAATAATCAGATTTCAAGATTATGTTATTATGTACAAACATACATATATTGTGCTTGTATGTATGGATATACTTGCAAATTATTGACTCATAAATATTTATGATTTATTTGTTTGCTTCAATAGAAATCGATATTTTCTGCTAATTTGTATTTTTTTTTTTAATTTATGAAGATGTGTATGTGCGTGACTGCATATTATTTGTACATTCGATTATATGTTACTTATAGTAACAAAATAATTCTCGAGAAAGCCATAAACTTGTGCCTAGGCAGAAGCAGAAATCTAATAATGCTCACACAATTACAACATAATACTGGAAGGCAGCAATTTATGTGTGTAATAGTGGATATACATATGTATATAAAATATATTCACCAGAATCAATTTGAACAATTTGTTTGAGTTTACAATAACTTAGTTAATAATTAATCATAAATGGTGCTGCGAAATTAAAGAACGCTTGGTTGCACTTTACGGTGACTTTTTAATGTCAACAATTGGTTAGAGGAGTTTCAACGTGGTCATACGTCGGTCACTCTCCGGTGCCCCATAGATGTTAACGTGACAAAAATCCACAATCTCGTATTAGTAGACTACCCTTCAAACGCGCGCGAAATACCTTGGTGAATGCGTATCTCCAAAGACCGCATGAGACAAATCTTCTTCCTGATTGTCGTAGACATCGCTTACACGGTTATAGCCGAGTTTTCAACAGCGCGCCAGTCGTTCTACCTTTTCACTGTTTGGCGCCAATTGGAGCTTCCAAGTGCAGCCAGGTTCTTCTCTAGCTGGCCTTTCCAACGAAGTGGAGGTCTTCCTCTTCATCTGTTTCCATTGGCGGGTCGAATACTCTCAGAGCCGGAATGTTTTCATCTATTCGGACGACATGACCTAGCCAGGGTAGTCGCTGCCTCTTTATTCCCTGAATTATGTCAATGTCGTCGTATATCTCATATAGCTCATCGTTCCATCGTCTGCGAAATTATTTTCTCCAGCGGTATATTGAAAAAGTCGGACGATAGGGAGTCGCTTTGTCTGAAACCTCGTTTGGCATCGAACGGCTCGGAGAGGACCTTCTCGATCCTGACGGAGTTATGTCTTTTGCTCAACGTCAGTTTACACAACCGTATTAGTTTTGCGGGGAAACCAAATTCAGCCACAGCGACATAAAGGCAGCGGCTTTTCCTGTTATCAAAAACAGTTTTAAAATCGACGAAGAGGTGATGTGTGTCGATCCTCTTTTCACAGGTCTTTTCCAAGATCTAGTGCGCAGGGAATATTTGATCAGATGTTGTTGTTCCAGGTTCAATTGATAAGGTTCGATCAGTTTGTTGACGATGGGCTTTAATCTTTCGCACAGTACGCTCGATAGAACCTTATATTAGTAGCTTATTCCACGGTAGTAGATTCTGGGGTCTCCATTTTTGTGCATTGGATAGAGTACACTTAAATTCCAAAAATCGGGCATGCTTTCGTCCGACCATACTTTACAAAGAAGCTGATTCATGCTTCTTATCAGTTTTTTGCCACTGTATTTGAATAGCTCGGGCGGCAATCCATCGAGTCTTACCGCTTTGTTGTTCTTCAGACGGATAAATACTATTCGAACTTCTTCATGGTCGATCAAAGGAACATCAGCTCCATTGTCATTGATTCGCGAATCGTATTCACCATCTTCTGGTGTCATGCTTTCACTGTTGTAGATGTATTTCCTCCATCATTTCAGTATGCTCTGAGCATCAGTCACTAAATCACCACTTGGGGGTCCTACAAGTGTATACTTCGGTTCGCCAGCTTGTCAAGCTTTTCATAATTACGCACTTCGGCCTCTTTTTTGTCTGCGAATGCGTATCGCTTCCCTCTACAACACTCGGTATCTATCCCATCCCACACTTATTGTGGTCGATTGTAACGCTGCGATGTAAGCAGTCTTTTTTCTCTCCACTGCACTACGGCAGTCCTCAACGTACCACCTTTTTTTTTGTCTTTTCCGAAAACAAGACATATACTGCCTGAAATATTTGCCACGAGAGAGCTGTCGGTATATTTTTTAGGTGAGTTAAAGAAGTTGCGAATTTGCTGGTGAATCGAGATGGTGTGGCGTATCCTAACTCTAAAGTTCGAAAATGTTTGCTTTTCTTTGTAGACAAAGTAATAATTTGATAATTTGAGCATCATCACAACTCTTGTCATCCAATAAAACTTGAAATAGCCTCAAACCAGCAAATCCGCAGATAGTGCTGTGAGACAACCACATAGCACGTGAACGCTGTTTCATTTACTGCATAGTTGGATCGATGAAATATGGATCCACTGTATCACAGTAGAGACCATGGAACAGTGATCTTCACGCGGCGCACATGCGTCAAAGAGGCGAATATCCAACTATCGACAAGAAAGGCGATAACCACCATTGCCTGGGATTCACAAAGATCTGATCTACATGCGAAGAGGCGAATATCCAACTATTGACGAGAAAGGCGATTACCACTATTGCCTGGGATTCACAAAGATCTGATCTACATAGAGTACCCGTAGTATTTCAAAACGGTAACATTGCTTCATGCTGTTGAGTTTTGAGTTCCATTTAGCTAAGAAAATCGTGATCTTCCACTTCCATAGCGCATCGGTTCAAATCTCCGTCGTTGCTAAAAAATTGGTCTGGTCAGGCTGCGAACTTATGACCGATCCACCGTATTCTCCAGATCCCGTGTTTTCGAACTTGAAACATTTCATCCGCCGAAAAGAATTTTGAATCCGTTAAGGAGGTTATCGTCTCCCAGGGTTCTACTTTGTCATTTTTTAGTACGAGTGGTACAAAGCCTTCAAAGATGGTCGAGAGATCGTTTAAGACATGCCTCGTTCTGGACGACCTTTAACCAAGCTACCGTCTCCCAGACATCTATTTGGTTATCTTTTCGAAATTTTCGATTTCCTTTTGTAGATAGTGTACTTAGCGGCACGCCTACGTGTTTTGCTTTGGGCTTAGTAAATCCACAAGAAAGAAAAAGTACGCGAAACCATCAACAAGCAAGTAGTCAACAGAATCAGAAATACGAATCCAAATTCGTACATACGTATGTATGTAGGTATGTATGTATGTCTGCTAATATGAGAGCAATGTTAGAATCTCTGCGCATGCGCACATGCTGCAAGCACTTTTACCAACAATGTATTTACATATTTATTTATGTATGCGTAGAAGCTTATTTTATACGCTTTTTATACGCACCAAACATGCGGCAAAAGCACGCACAACAAACACAGCAGCCACGACGCAGCGTGTGGCATGCAACAGCAATAACGAGATCGTGTGATCGCGTGGCAACCACATGTGGCAATTGCCGTTTGAAAATGTGCAGCGCTGTTGAGTCAATGCCGTCGCAGCATGTAACGGCAGTAAACATGAAACGACAAAAACAACAACAACAAAGAAAAGCAACACATTTGCTTAAGCGGCATATGCCTAAGGGCGCCACATGCAGCCAGCAGATTTTTTTAACGTCGAACAGCTGCAACATTTCGCTTAGAATGGGTGGCCAGTTGTGCGGTTGGTAGTTGCAGGCGTTGCAAGCGAAAAGTGTGTCAAATTCCAAGCAGTGGGATTTGCTGCTGCAAACTTTCTTCTTTGCGACATGCAGCATTACAGCAACATAACAACAACGCAGCTAACAACAAACGCCTACATTTAAGCGAAAAGTCGTTTTGCCAGTATTCATCTTCTATCATGTTGCATGCAACAATACGGTATGCGCAAATAAATTACACACAAACATACATACACACACAGGTAATTTGAAGTGGTCGTCTCTGCGTCGCATTGTTGCAGCAGGCGTACACCGACTTGTTTTATCGGTGCACTATCGCTACAACAATAGCAGCAACAAGCCGCACACAGCAGCAATTCCGCAATAATTTATCGCATACGTACTATAATACGCGGCTGCTGCAGCTTTTAATGGGCATGCTACTGCTATTTGCTGCCGCTGCCACTGTTTTTTGTAAAGTTATTGTTGTTGTTGCTTGAAATGCAACCATTGCTGCGGCGCGCAAGCGGTGGGTTGCTTTGGAATGTGGTAAGTGGCGGCCGCACCAACGGCTATGCAAATTTCCAAAGCGCATCACACACACACGCACACACATAGACTTTAGCGCTTCACCTACTCCGCAAGTCGGCGGCAGCAGCAGCAACATTAGCATCGGCATAAAGAACTTGTTACATAGTGTTGCATTGTTGTTCGACAACATTCAGGCACGATTCTGGGAAACATTCCGCACATTCTTATTTTGCTGCGCCGACCTGCTGAGTGTGCGGCAAGCGCATCGGATTTCCATTGCCACACAAACTGTGCGCTGGCGCTCTTGCTGCAAGTTGTCTTGTTTTTTTCTTTTATTGCTATTGCTACAAGCATGCAACATCTGTATGTAAAGTGAGTAGTAGCAGCGTGTGTTATTGTTGTTGTTGTTGTTGCTGTTGTGGTAACCGTACCAGCCATCGCCGGGATTTGGAATTTCACTCCCCGTGTGGCATCAATGCACTTTAGTTGGTATGTATGTATGTATGTATGTAAGTGACTGCTTGTGGCATAAATGCAGTTTTATTATTATTCTTGTTGTTGTTGTTGCTCTCTTGACTGCCGCTGGTATCGGTAGCAGCATTGCTTGACTGGACTGTCGCCCGTTATGCTCCCGCATTTGTGCACATTTTCGCGGTTTGCACAGTTTACAACAATTTACAGCAATTTACAACAACAACAACAACAACAATAACAACAACAACAACAACAATGTCAACAATAGTAACAGCAATGACAACACTGACCACACATCACACTATCATAGCAGAAATCTGTCTTGTGGACCCTTCTGCATCTTTTGCAGTCTCCGCTTTACGCTCATTTGCCATTTAGCGGTGGCTTCGACGCGTCCAAGTGTTTGTTTACGTTTCCTGCAATCTTACACTCCCTGCACCATGGCAACTTGCGAGTGCGCATGCGTATTTATGCGTTCATATGCATTGTTTGCAAATAGCCACACACACACACACACATACACGCGCTTGTGTCCATGCGATAATATGATCTCATCAACAACCGCAGAAGCACTGGCAGCAGCTTTTTTTTGTAATTGAATTTTACTCTGGAGAATATTTAAAGTCAGAGTTCACACCTCTGTTGTGTAAAAATGCAAGCTAAAACACTTGTTTATGCACGCATAAATACATATACTACATATATACGCACACATACATAAGTACGTGTGAGTTTAAGATCACTTGTGGTAACCGCATGTTCGGTGTTGAATTTCTCATTCCACTAGCTGTGGAGATTGGTTATCAGAGGGTTTCTTGCTTTAGAATAGGAATGCTGATAATTTATCGATTTCGAAAACGATTTTTTTTTTTTGAAATAAATTTAACAATCAAAATTAGTTTGACAACACATACTGCTATGAGCGAATAGTAGTAAGACTTTGTACATAATTTTAAGATTCTTAATTTATTCTTCAAAATCTATGTTGTGCTCCTCAAAGTAATCCCCCTTGGTTTCAATACACTTGTGCCAACGTTTTTCCCAATTTTCGGAATAGTCGTTAAAGTCAATTTCCGAAATAACAGTTAATGCGTCTGGTGATTCACGTTTAATGTCTTCCATTGACTCAAAATGGTTTCCCCATAGCGGTCGCTTGAGTTAACTGAATAACCAGAAGTCACACAACGAATATGGGTGGTTGCGGCACGATATTGGCTAAAAATTTAACGAAAAACTCACGAGTGGTGCATTGTCTTGGTGCAAAAAAGATAGAATTATCGCCCCATAATTCCGGCCTCTTTTCATGAACAGCTTTGCACAAACGACGCATAACACTCGAATAGTATTCTTTGTTGAAAATTTGGTTGGCCGGAAGGAATTTGGAGTGAATTTGGAAAACTGTCAACATAACCTTGACCTGCTTTAACTTTGCTTTTACGGCTTCGCCTCACCTTTGCCACGATATTCGGCCGATTGATGGCCTGTTTCTGGGTTGTAAGCATAGATCCAAAGCTCATCGAAAGCAATAAGACGTTTCATGACATCCTGGCAGTCGGAAAGCGTTGTTTCAAAAACGTTAACGCGACGATGTTTTTAGAAAAATTGAAATCGTGCTTTTACTTTTCTTAGGCCCAACTGAACTTTCAAAATGAATTTCACTGATTTTTCCGATATTCCAACGATGCCAGTAAGATTTCTGACCTTCCTTTACTTTATTGACGTGTTAATCATCAGTTGATGTTGATAGTCATCCTGGACGTGGTTCGTCGTCAACGCGTTCACGACCTTCTTACAATAATTTATAGCAATCAAAAACACTTGCTTCTGAGAAACAATTATCACCGAAGGCCTTTTCCACCATTCGGAAATTTTCGGCACCAGAAATTTAATTTAAATTATTTGTTGAACAATTTCACTTATCGTAAAAATTGCTAAATGCACTTTGTGTACCTCAGAAAGGCAAAACGAAATATCTAATGTCATCAAACAAACAGTCGCAAGTCGTAGTCATAACTTCGAAGTCGTAGATAATTTCGTCTATTTTGGAAAAAGCATTACCACAAACATCGGCTATAACCGAAAGCCGACAAACCGTAAGCGGTTTCCACGCCTGTAAAGAAGAATAAAACGTCAGCCTCGTCTAAGTGGGCAATTGATAAGTAAATCCCTCTCTGGACGAACAAATATCAAATTCAACAAGTCACTTATCAATCTAGTTCTGCTATATGGTGCAAAGGCATGAACGATGCCAACATCTGATGAGTCGGCGGTACGAGTTTTCGAGAGAAAGGTTCCGTTGAAGATTTGTGGTCCTTTGTGCATTGGCAATGGCGAGTATCGCATTCGATGGAACGATGAGCTGTACGATATATACGACGACATTGGCATAGTTCAGGGTCATGTAATCCGAATGGATGAAAACACTCCAACTCGCCCCGAATAGCAGAGATATGCTTAAAGCATTAAACATATTTATATGAATAATAATATTGAAAAATATAAAAAAAGTCTAATCGAAGATAAACAAGGAATGTTAACATCGTCTTCACCGAAGCTAGAATACTCTTCACAGGTGCATTTTTTATAGCATTAAAGGGTATAAAAATATCTTTAACTCGAATTTAAGCGGTCGGTTTTTATTGCAACTATATTCGCCGTGCATACTCTAAGGAAAGCCAAGTGATTGACTTCAAATGTTACAGAATTCCGCCAGGCTTATTGACTAGTCTTGAAGATAAGCGGCTTTATATACTGAAACATCTTTTTTCCAATTATAGGGTAATAAGAAAAGGACATTCGTTATATAAAGACTTCACGCCGTTTTGGTTCAACTAAGATACAAAGAGTTGAGTTTTAGTTAGGCTTTTCTTTGAAGACTTAGATGATTTAGCCGAAACTTATAAATGACTGTGTACTCGTTTTCTAAAATTACTGTAATTTTCCAGTTACTACATAACTAGCTAGATATACGACTGGGTGTATTTATCCACAGATCCGTAACTATGTACGTTATGACTAAACTCATAAAAATTCGATCCGAAAACGGATCCCACTTGGATAACTGAAAACGGCAGCTTTATTATGATCCCTAAATATACGTAAACGCTAAGTATCGATCAAAAAGACTCAAAAATCGAAATAGCGCTTTGAGCCTGCCACAAATGTGTTGAGGTGGCTGTTATCAATTCCGGCTTTTTCGCCAGAAATACTATGACTGTCGTGATATTTCAGCATCAGTATTGCAAGAGCTGGACAGTGGAGCAAAGGGTTGGAAGTTCTTTTCCCCACACCTTCCTCAACACAACTTTGACAGTTAACGTAGGAAGAAGTATTTTTCATTGGGTATTGGCCAGCGAGAACTCCTGCGGTTGCGGCAGCACATAACAGAGGTTATAATTTTAAACAAATAAAACGCAGTTCTATTATCTTTCCACCATCAGGTCAGACCTGTAGTGAATAATATTAAATGCAAATATCTTACTGTATATAATAACATAAATACTACCCACACAAATATAAAAATTTGCCCATACCTTGAAGACATTTCTGCACGCTTGTGCCACCCAAGTGGTTTTGGCTCACAAATGGGCGGAATTTAAAAATGGTATTTATACTGATTTCAAATATATTTTAAAACCTCTAACTACGTGCAACATATAATTATGCAGTTTATATGCGAGTATTGAAATGGATACGTGTACATATGAATATATATAATTATACATATGTATGTGAACGTCCGTATGTAGCTGTGCATCAGGGTATTTGGCTCGCGTGTTTCTCCATACTTAGACGTATTGGCAGCAAAAATGTGACTAGTTGCAACAACCGTGAAGCAACACACACGCTAAATGCCACGTATTTGCAATAAAATGCAGTAATTATTAATGCAACATTCCCTGTAGGAAATAAAGGAGTTTCTAGAATTTAGATTTAGTAAGTAAGAAGCGGTGGAGAGTTAATATTGAAGAATGTTATTGAAACCCGGTTAATGTATAGAAAGGTGTAAGGCCTTGTACGTTTTGATGCCTAGAACTCTTATGTATGGATCATATAGTGCGTGGCATATCGACATAATGACGGCTAATATCAGTTCTAGCCAATTCATTAAGTTCGCAAAAAGTTGGCAACCAAGATGCTTTAATCTTAGTCTGGTGAAAGCTGAACAGTGGAGAAGAAAGCATCCAGATGTTTCCACCTCATCTTTCTCATTGCAGCTTTAACGAGTTCCAAAGGTGCTATATCTAGTTAGAACTCCTATCATTGCGGCAATGTGAGCCTAGATGAGATCCAGCAGTTCAATGGACCTTTTAGGTTTGAGCTAAAAGGCTTTCCCAACCCCCCAAGGGCTGGCTGCTGACCAACGTTTGCTGAGCTAGCACTCACGAAAATAGTTCCCTTGTCGTTCCCATCCTGATGGATATGGACAGAAATGGCTAGGCAGCCCAACAAATTTCATATGTAAGCTTCTTTCAGCACTACTGCTTGTGAGGTCCCGCACTCCTTAACTAGCTTTGAGCTCACAGTCAGTGATCCAAGTCAATAGAGAAGCAGGGAATAAGTCATTTGGTAAGAGACACCACTGCTTTCTAAATTTCTTTAGAAAGCAAGATATATGTAAATCGTAGGCTTTCTGATTCTGATTCTTCTAAACACAAACCTCTAGGTTAAATTTTGAACAATTTTTGTTTGATTTTTTCAAACCCCGAAATCAAAAAGTATCTTTTAAAATTAGCAAAGCAAACGTATAGTAGACATAATTCAAAAATTGTATTACCGAACCTCACTTATGCACCATCTAGGTGTAAACACTCAGGAATTGATCGTTGAGCTCATAGTTTCACGATATTTCCTTTAAGTCTTCTGAATCTCGAATTATTCTATCTATAAAGTTATGAATTCTAAGGTTGCTGTATGACTGTTATAGAGTCTAAGTTCCAAATACTTTTCCACAAGTACCGGTGCTTCGTTGTTATTGTCGTAATAGAATAAATACTTCTAGCCATAATTTCGGATGAGTTCTTACCGACTTTGTATACTAGAATAATATGAGCAGATGCTTGGCCGTTTACTATCTATTGGTAATTTTTCTGTATTTTTAGTACTTCCCTCAGCATTTTTAGGACAACTGCACTTTTACAGTATTCGTAATTAAACAGGCTTGCAATAAAGTTCTGAAGTTTGCAAATTGTACTTAAAGAATCATTTCGGCGTTAAACAGGCAACAATTTCAGGATATTTATTGGGCCTTTACTATAGAACTGGGGCTCACCGCCAATAATTATTTTATTTATTGGTACAGCTATCATTGCATTTTTCCATTGTTGTTGATGTTGTTGTTGTTGTAGTAACGGTTATTCAGCCCATGTTTACATGGCAAGGTGCAAGTTGTCAAGATACCCAGGAAACGTGTTATTTCGACGGTGTTGGACCATAGGAATAGGGGTATTAGATGAGTTGGTTTCATAAGACAAGAAAAGAGATAGTTAGAAGTAATAAGAGCTCTCGTTCTGCTCGTTATCGTCATTCTCTGTAAGTCGGTGAAGGTGTTAATAGCTCCAGTGTCAATGGCGTTCAGTGAAAGCGGAGTTATACAGGTTGTCGAGCGTAACACCTAAAATCATAGAGGTATTCCCACAACAGTTGGTACTATGCTACTTGAATTGACTTGGATTTCATCCGCCCAATGGCGGTATTGTCGGCGATATAACCCTGATTGGATTAGTAGTAGTAGTTTTTCTCTAAATCCCTAGTTAGAATTGCTTGGCGTAGAACATCGACTACGGTATTCGCCGTTGCCAATGCGCAAATGACCATAAATCAGAGTCGGAAAATCTTTCTCTCGAAAACTCGTAACGCCTACTCATCAGATGTTGTCATCGTCCATGCCTCTGCATCATATAACAGGACGGTAATGATGGGTGACTCGTAAAGTGTGGTCTTCGTTTGAACTTTACTTCTCAATTGCCTACTCAGTTCGAAGGAGCACCTGTAGGCAGGAGTTATTCTGCGTTGGATTGCGAGGCTGCTGTTGGTGTTAATGCTGGTTCCAAGATAGACGCAATTATGTACGACTTCCAAGTTATAACTGTTAACAGTGAATTGAGAGCGACAAGTCACATGTGCGATTGATTAATGACAGGAAATATTTTGTCTTGCTCTCGTTCACTACCAGACCCACTTGCTTCGCTTCTTCAATCAACCTGGAGAAAGCAGAACTAATGGCGCGGTTGTTATGGCCAATGGTATCGATGTCATCGATGTACGCCAGCAGTTGTACACTCTTGTAGAATATTGTACCTTCTCTATTCAGATCTGCAATTCGAACTATTTTCTCCAGCAGTAGATTGAAGAAGTCGCACGATAAGTCGCCTTGTCTGAAACCTCGTTGGGTGATGACTTGAGTTACAACAATCATTTTAAATTTACAGCTCCTCAGTTGTGTCCAAACCTATATATAAGTTCTCGTCCTTGAAATACTTATTTTAGCAACTAAGCTCAAAACCTTTATCCGACGAAGGACTGCGCTATTACTCTTCTACATCTAATCGAGGTGAGATAATATATCATAAAATTTATACTGCCTCCTTAATCTTAGGTATGTGACGTCAGGATACTGACTGCAGAAATAATGGATGAAACTAGATTGAGAGTACATACATATGTAGGTTAACCAGAAGTTTTTAGATCATTTTGAAGATTTTTGGGAATTAACAGTGAAACTATTCTTAGCCATGAACAAATGGTTAAGATTATACCAATCTGGTGACTCGATATCGAGTTCACTTATAAAATGTAGTGAAAGGAAGGGTGGTACACATTTAACCTCACTTTAATCCTACGGGGTTACTATTTTCATACATCTGGTGGCTAATATCAGCATTATTGTTATTTTTGTATTTGACATTCTGTTACCAAAGGCAGTCGGTATTTTAGCAGGACTAATGCGTTTGATTGCCTTGAACGTGAATTTGCGAGCAAAACGCTTAACCGGACATCGGGCATAACACAAATGACAGCCACAGATAAACATACATACATACATATATAGTACACATAAAAATTCCTTTCGGCGCGTGTAACTGTGTGTGTGCGCGTGTGTTTGCAAACACGCTGATGAATGCGGTCATTATTTCGAAATCCGATTTATTTGTTTAATTGTTTGTTTGCAACGGTTATTTGTATGTATTTATTAGCGCATCTTTGCATGCATTCACCTATACATATAACCATACATTAGTATATGTGTGCGTTTGTGTGTAAATTAAACATCTGCCATGGCCAATGTCGGTGCGATGATTCATGCCACGCAACATTTTATGCCAATTCGTCCATTGCCAACAAAGAGAGATGCGCAAATTTGCAACAACAAAAATAGCAAAAGTGCCATGTAAAGGAAAACAATTGTGCAGACAAAAAAGCAGGCGACCAAAAGCAGTGTGTGAATGCATTGGAATGTTGCACCTCCGGTTGGGTTGCAGCACGCAATTAATGTATTGCCATAAAAAAGGTAATTAGCGTAAAGCAAACAACGTTTGCGGCAGCAATTTTAGCAAGTTTAAGTGCTGTTTGCATGCACACACACACACACACACGCACACATTTGTAGATTTACTATTTTCCGTTTGACGTTATGTTGGCAATTATCTACTCAAAGCAACTTGCCACAGCCTATTAATTAAAACAATATATAAACATCTATTAGTTTTTTGCTGCATTGCCTACTGGCTAACGTAACTATTATTTGCTTTGAGCTTTAGCGTGTGCGCTTGTTGGTCACGCTGTTCACGTGTGCTCTCTAGAGCTGCCATTTGCCCCTAATTTGTACGTGAGTGACGCATTGATGATGTTAACGTACAAGTAGAAGCTGCAGCAAATTCAACAAAGTGCCTGGAAGAAGAAGCTTTTTCAGAGAAACCCCAAAAAACTGGCAGCTTGCAACATGCGTTTTCCGAAGGAAAATCAACAGTATCTCGATAGTTGCGGAGTTTGAAAAATCTTTGAAAGTTAAATAATACGCCACTGGGCAGCTCCCAACCCTCTCGTAAAAGGTTGATCATCAAAATGTGGCAGCAGCGGCAGCGATTCTCATCCAAAGGGTGCTGGACCCACAGACGTATTCCGGACATATAAGCGAAAAACTTAAAACCACATTCGGTAGTTTTACGAGCGATAATTTAACGACACTCTTGTGTCCGTCGACTGAGAAATGGAAAACTGTTAACGAAGAGTCTGCTTTCATAATGAAACTGATACCTTACAACTAATTAGGCGTCCGTCAGTTAGCACAATAGAGACTTAAATGTCCTGTCCCTTCCACGAAGTAATACTTAGACGACGGTGCAGTGGGACTAACCTATGCAAACAATCTTAAATGATATAGTTAAATCGATGGATGGTGGTGCCATGCTAACAATAGAGGATAAAGTAAGCTACTTGAAACAAATTTTAGACCAAAAACCGAACTTAGACACTAGGGTGGCAACTAACGCCACGTGTTGGCTCATTGGCTTATTGGTCTAAATAGCAGGTCGATTATGACATGCGGTATATTGGTATGGCAGATAGTTAAGCGTTGGCTTGAAACCACTAAAGTCTCTTGGGGTTTCATCAAGGGTAGTGAAAGACTGCCTTGACTCTCTTAGTGGGATCTAACGTCCAATTTTACCATAAACCTACAAGGGATTCTAGAACATAAACCTACAAGTAACACCTAAAATCATAGAGATTCTACGCCGCTCACGCGGTTATAGCCAAGAGTTTACAACAACGCGAACATAGTGATATTCCTGTTAACTGTCAGCGTAGCCGCTGTCTCTTAATTCGCTGAACTATGTCAATGTCGTCGTATATCTCGTACAGCTCATCGTTCCATCGACTGACGTATTCGTCGATGCCAATGCGCAAGAACCACAAATCTTCCGCAGAACCTTATTCTCGAAAACTCATAACGCCTACTCATCAGCTGTTGTCATCGTCCATGCCTCTGCCCCATATAGCAGGACGGTAATGATGGGTGACACGTAGAGTGTGGTCTTCGTTTGAACTTTACTTACTTCTCAATTGCCTACTCAGTCCGAAGTACCAATAGCAGTAGTACTCAAACTATTTTCTCTAGCAATAGATTGAAGACGTCGCACGATAGGGAGTCGCCTTGTCTGAAACCTCGTTGGGTGATGACTTGAGTTACAACAATCATTTTAAATTTACAGCTCCTCAGTTGTGTCCAAACCTATATATAAGTTCTCGTCCTTGAAATACTTATTTTAGCAACTAAGCTCAAAACCTTTATCCGACGAAGGACTGCGCTATCACTCTTCTACATCTAATCAAGGTGAGATAATATATCATAAACTTTATACTGCCTCCTTAATCTTAGGTATGTATGTGACGTCAGGATACTGACTCCAGAAATAATGGATGAAACTAGATTGAGAGTACATACATACATATGTAGGTTAACCAGAAGTTTTTCGATCGTTTTAGTGATTTTTGGGAATTAACAGTGAAACTATTCTTAGTCATGAACAAATGGTTAAGATTATACCGATCTGGTGACTCGATATCGAGTTCACTTATAAAATGTAGTGAAAGGAAGGGTGGTACACATTTTACGTCACTTTAATCCTACGGGGTTACTATTTTCATACATCTAGTGGCTTATATCAGCATTATTGTTATTTTTGTATTTGACATTCTGTTACCAAAGACAGCCGGTGTTTTAGCAGGACTAATGCGTTTGATTGCCTTGAACGTGAATTTGCGAGCGAAACGCTTAACCGGACATCGGGCATAACACAAATGACAGCCACAGATAAACATACAAACATACATAAGTATATAGTACAAATAAAAATACCTTTCGGCGCGTGTAACTGTGTGTGTGCGCGTGTGTTTGCAAACACGCTGATGAATGCGGTCATTATTTCGAAATCCGATTTATTTGTTTAATTGTTTGTTTGCAACGGTTATTTGTATGTATTTATTAGCGCATCTTTGCATGCATTCACCTATACATAGAACCATACATTAGTATATGTGTGTAAATTAAACATCTGCCATGGCCAATGTCTGTGCGATGATTCATGCCACGCAACATTTTATGCCAATTCGTCCATTGCCAACAAAGAGAGATGCGCAAATTTGCAACAACAAAATTAGCAAGAGTGCCATGTAAAGGAAAACAATTGTGCAGACAAAAAAGCAGGCGACCAAAAGCAGTGTGTGAATGCATTGGAATGTTGCACCTCCGGTTGGGTTGCAGCACGCAATTAATGTATTGCCATAAAAAAGGTAATTAGCGTAAAGAAAACAACGTTTGCGGCAGCAATTTTAGCAAGTTTTAAGTGCTGTTTGCATGCACACACACACACACACACGCACACATTTGTAGATTTACTATTTTCCGTTTGACGTTATGTTGGCAATTATCTACTAGCAACTTGCCACAGCCTATTAATTAAACAATATATAAATATCTATTAGTTTTTTGCTGCATTGCCTACTGGCTAATGTAACTATTATTTGCTTTGAGCTTTAGCGTGTGCGCGCTTGTTGGTCACGCTGTCTACGTGTGCTCTCTAGAGTTGCCATTTGCCCCTAATTTGTACGTGAGTGACGTGCATTGATGATGTTAACGTACAAGTAGAAGCTGCAGCAAATTCAACAAAGTGCCTGAAGAAGAAGCTTTTTCAGAGAAACCCCAAAAAACTGGCAGCTTCGCAACATGCGTTTTCCGAAGGAAAATCAACAGTATCTCGATAGTTGCGGAGTTTGAAAAATCTTTGAAAGTTAAATAATACGCCACTGGGCAGCTCCCAACCTCTCGTAAAAGGTTGATCATCAAAATGTGGCAGCAGCGGCAGCGATTCTCATCCAAAGGGTGCTGGACCCACAGACGTATTCCGGACATATAAGCGAAAAACTTAAAACCACATTCGGTAGTTTTACGAGCGATAATTTAACGACACTCTTGTGTCCG
Source organism: Bactrocera tryoni (assembly GCF_016617805.1). Taxonomy (NCBI): domain Eukaryota; kingdom Metazoa; phylum Arthropoda; class Insecta; order Diptera; family Tephritidae; genus Bactrocera; species Bactrocera tryoni. The sequence goes on from NC_052499.1 coordinate 57,856,473, forward strand.
TCGACTGAGAAATGGAAAACTGTTAACGAAGAGTCTGCTTTCATAATGAAACTGATACCTTTACAACTAATTAGGCGTCCGTCAGTTAGCACAATAGAGACTTAAATGTCCTGTCCCTTCCACGAAGTAATACTTAGACGACGGTGCAGTGGGACTAACCTTATGCAAACAATCTTAAATGATATAGTTAAATCGATGGATGGTGGTGCCATGCTAACAATAGAGGATAAAGTAAGCTACTTGAAACAAATTTTAGACCAAAAACCGAACTTAGACACTAGGGTGGCAACTAACGCCACGTGTTGGCTCATTGGCTTATTGGTCTAAATAGCAGGTCGATTATGACATGCGGTATATTGGTATGGCAGATAGCTAAGCTGGCTTGAAACCACTAAAGTCTCTTGGGGTTTCATCAAGGGTAGTGAAAGACTGCCTTGATCTCTTAGTGGATCTAACGTCCAATTTTACCATAAACCTACAAGGGATTCTAGAACATAGTGATATTCCTGTTAACTGTGAAGCAGTTGAACTAGCCAGAGCAGGCCACACCTTACAAAAAGATTCCGGAAAAGTGTGAAGTAGCCTCTGGAAACTTGTTAATATTTAAACAACAAAAATGTTATAATTACAGCTGAGTTTCAGTTCAGTCATTTCCTAAATGGCTCAATAAATAACGTGACATGAATGCAATATGTGCCGCATGTAATATTCATCTTATTAAAACTCAAATTGGATGGCTCTGAAAGAAATACTAACAGGTCACTGTTTAATTGGCAGAAATGCCAGCAGTTTGGGAATATCAGACAACGGACTAATGCAGAAGCCGGCAAGAGTTAGAAGAAGAAGATACCGAAGAACATCCTCTATGCGAATGCAAGGTTTTGCACGCGTTCATAATCCCTCTGGTTTATGGGTATCTTATTATAACTGAATCAAAAAAACCTTTAATATAACTAAATTTGGTTCAAATTGGTCGAATATTTCATCTAAAAGTGGGTGTTGTCATACTAATTGTGCCTTTATTTTAAAATTTAATGCTCCTGGCATTTTTTATTAGAGATTTATCGCACTTTTAACAACTTTCGGTATAACCGTTATATGAAGAGTGGGCCTGGTTATCAACCGACTTCATCTATTTTCGCAGTAACGATTGTTATAGTTTGCGAAATATGTATGTATGTATATTTCACTTACGTAGCTCCTTCTCCACTAACACTTTACTTATTAGATGAGATTAATGAACCTTCAGTTACATTAAAGGCTATCGGACATCAATATATAGTTCCAACTAAAGAATTGGCTGCTTTCTCCAGACAAGATAGGGAAGGAAAGCAAATGGGTCTGGCAGAGAACATGGACAAGATGAAATATCTCCTGTCATCAAACAAACAATTGTTGCGCTCGCCTCTTGATTCCAACGTCACTGTTGACAGTCATAACTTCGAAGTCGTAGGTAACAGGGTTTTCAATAAGAGCGCTACAATTATTACAATTATTTCAAGACATTCAAAATATGAAATCCTCCAACAGTGAACTCTTGCAGTAAGTTCGATACATGTATATGCTCTAGAACTCAACGTTTTCTCAAATTTTTGTTACCCCATTTTTGTGGTATTCATAAGCTTTACTCGCTTAACCATCGATGAATTAATAAACTAGTATTTACAATGTGAGCTTTATAAATATTGTAATTATATACATACTTAACTTTACACTTCAGAGCTATTGGTAAGATATCTAGTTGAAAAGTTTATTTTTACCTGAAAAAAATAGAAAGAAAACCAATATATTACTGTATCAAAGGCAATATAAATATATGAATACATATCCTATGCATATATATTTAGAAATTTAATATAAAATAATATTGTAACGTATAAAAAAAAATAATAATGCAAGATTTTATCAATATTTTGAGCATCACTCTCTCCTACTGCGCCACCTTGGAACTGAAACCTAAGACATGCAATAAGCTTTACAACACTGGCTCCGAGATCAGCTGATGCGGTAATATAACTAACTTGTCTCGTCTACCTTGGAACCAGCATTAATACCAACAATAACGTCAGCCTCGAAATTCAGCGTAGAATAACTTCGGACTAAAGTCCTCTTTCGACGAACAAAGACCAACTTCTTAAGTAACTCATCGTCCCGCTATAATGTGCAGAAGCATGGACCGCGTTACGAGTTTTCGAGAGAAAGGTTCTGCGGAAGATGTATAGTCCTTTGCGCATTAGTAACGGTGAATACCGCAGTCAAGCGAACGATGAACTGTATGAGATATACGACGACATTGACAAAATTCAGCGAATTAAGAAACAGCGGCTACGCTGGCTAGGTCATATCATCCGAATGGATGAAAACACTCCATCCCAGCGCTGAGAATATTCGAAGCAATATCTGCCGGGCTAAGCAGAGGAGGAGGAAGGCCGCCACTTCGTTGGAAAGACCAGGTGGAGAACAACCTGGCTACACTAGGAATCTCTAATTGGCGCCAAAAAGCAAAAAGAAAGAACGACTGGCACGCTGTTGTAACCGCGTAATCGGTGTCTTTGCCAATAAAGAAGAAGAAGCAGCGCTTGCACTTACGGACGACAGTCAGACGGACATCCGAATTCAATTCTTCTCGGTATCGTGATAATTTTGATATTGTATGCAACTTCATATCTTTCTCGCTCAGTTTTGGTGTTACAAACAACTGTTAGGTGAACAAACCCAAATTGGTAAAGCCTCTAACTAACCATAGCCACCTAATATTAAGTCAGAATATACACTTTTTCTAGAAGTACTATATTACCATAGATCTAAACTCCCTTCGGTGTTAATCTTGACATTATTCGATTAGTTTTCAGGGTTAATCTCGATATTATTCGATCAGTTGTATGACGCCTTCGACCGTGTATTTCGATTTCTTATGGGTAAATATTTGATGCCAGACATACTAGACCTAAGTTTTGAGATTGTTCGAAAGGTTTCAGCAAATTCGACAGTTTTGTGGAATCGGTCAGAAGGGAAGAGACGTAGTTCAAAGACGGCAAGGATAGTTTTGCTGACTCTTCGACTACTATTTGGCGGTAATGAGCATTGCAGCTGGATTCGAGTCCTCTGATAGAAGTTCTGATAAACTAAGAGAGTCTTATTTGAGAGGATGAATTAATAATGAGATATTGATGATTATGAGATTAGATTATGAATGATCATTTATTGCATAATTATCGCACTTTAGGTCTACGTTCCTCCTTTGGTCTGTATTGCATTTTTTACTTGTTGTTTCACGCAATCTGCTATAAATATTTATAAATATGCAATATCATGTCAACCGGATGTCAGCTTGCTTTCCTGAGCACACTTGCTAAGTATATTTGTTCCTGAGACGAATGCGAACGATTGCAACTGGTTCTTCTAAGATATTGAGCAATAAACCCGAATTGTTTCCCACTGCTAGAGCTTCTAAATGTATATGCTAATTGATTATTTTTGCCAGACCCAGCAAGATCAAAGTTATTTGCATGCTGCCAACTATGTTGCATACGTCCCGAAGAGATCCCACTGCGTTGCCATTTGGCATTGGCTATGGAGGCAGCGGACGTAAACATCAACCAGTCAACAACAACCTGAACTGGTACGTGCCACCAAGAGAAAATAAGAGCTTAGCCGGAAAAACATTGGCGAGCGAATGGCAATGCCAGATGAGTGAGAAAATCAAATTGGGGCTAAAATCCTGTCAACACATTGAGATACCCAGTCAGGCTGTCGACTGGACTGACAGTCGGCTTGACGGTGAGCCACCTAATGAGGTGCTCAATCAGTTTCTACATTATATTGATGTTGTGGTGTCGTTATAATTATTGTTGTTGTTGCTCGTGTTGTTGACCATGGCCATGACCGTGGCTGTGGCCGTGGCAGTGGCCGTGATGCTAACGGCATTGACGGTGACAGCTGATGGCAATGAAAATGATAATTAATTGCAGCAATTCAAGCATTTGCCGCTGAAACACATTTCAAGCACTGCTTCTGTGTGTGTGTGTGTGTTTGTGTGTTTATAGGCGACAAACAAGCAAACAAGCTCACGAAGTACGTGCTGGCAAGCAAACTTATGCCAGTATGTTTAATGGCATTTATTTATTAGCTGTTTGAGTTGCTTTGCTTTGCTTTGCTGGCGTCGATTCCACGCCAGGCGCTGATGTGGCACCTCATTTACAACACCAACAACAACGAACAGCGCCAAACAATTATCATTTGTTGGCGCACAAATGTGCTGGCATTTACTATTTGAATGTATAAATGATGCTTTGTGTATGTGTGTGTGTGTGTATGTGGCAAACGCAAATAAATTAAAATGCGTCAAATGCGTCATTACTCATTGCCACACGCGGCCATAAATAAAAGCGCAAATGTCAAATGTCGCGTGCCACCAAGCAGCGCGGCACTTACAATTTCCGCCACACTTAACCGGCCATTTGCACCAGCGCTGGCCTTTTGCACTTGCTGCTGGCTGCTGTTGTGCCCCATTGCACCGTTGCACCGCATGGCGAACTTTACGACAACCGTTTGTGGCACCTGTCAGTTTTGTATGCAACCTACGGCACGCGGCACACAAGTGCGGCCATGATGCGACAGTATTTGTCAATTTCAATTTACTGCAACGTGCTTTCCCATGCAGAAAACTATTATGCAACTTCATTTATATGCGTATATACATACATATATACTTAAATATAGGTTATATACACACATATATACATAGGTAGAAAGATATTTATAAATTTTCAAGCAGCCTGCACACCTGTTGCTGCACAGTTCACTTACACACACACAAACAAGAAAGATTGTTGCAAGCGCCTTGCCTCAGCTAATTTGGCTTGACTCTCGTGAATGAGTCTCATCGCGCAGCGCTGACCTTGCGATGCGTGCATAATATGTGGCTGACATAGTTATATACATAAATGCATGAATATCAAAGTTTCTATATATACTTATATATAACATATGCATGTATATCCGTCGGTCTATAAGGTCCTGGTGGCAAAGTTTAATTGATTTCCATAAAAGCAAAGGCTGTAATTATGTGTGACATCTTAAAAAACGACATATACCATATATGTATACTTGTAGATACTTAAACAACGGGTGATTCAAGTAGAGGTACTTTTTTTAATAGCCTTTTCTTGAGAGATCACGCATGAGTCATGTCAAGATGTCATGTTACTTTTGTTAAGCATTGTTTGGCATTTCATCATGGAAAGACTTACGTCTGAACAACGTTTACAAATCGCTTAACTTTATTACGAAAACTCACGTTCTGTAAAGAATGTGTTTCGCTCAAGTTATGGTCTAAATAATTGGCCTACTGAGCGTACTATTCGTAACACCATCACCCATCTTGAGATTCAGCATTAATTATTGTATGATTTTCGACCGAGTACACCACGTCTGGCAGTGAAGAAAATATATCAACCGTATCTGAGAGTGTACATGAAGACCGTGGATACTCGATTCGGCACCGTTCGCAGCAGTTCGGACTGACATATGGCATGACTTACGCATCTTACGTGCACATCTTAAATCGAAAGCGTACAAAATACAGCTTGAGTAAGAACTGAATCCGTTCGACCTTTCCAAATGACATCGCTACGCGCTATGCGCTTTTGAAAAGTTCAAAGAAAATCCGACGTTTTCAAATTTTCCAAATTTTGTTCAGCAATGAGACTAGTTTCTGGCTCAATGGGTATGCAAACAGGCAAAATTGCCAAATTTGAGACGAAGAGCTAATTGAGGAAACTCAAGTGCTGCCATTTCACCCAGAAAAAACAACGCTTTCGTGTGGTTTGAGGGCCGGTGGAATCAACGATCCATATTTCTTCAAAAATGATACCGGTGGGAAAGTAACGGTCAATGGCGAACTTTATCGCGCCATGATAACCGAATATTTGATGCCTGAAATTGAACCTCGTGATCTTGACGACCTTTGGTTTCAACAAGACAGCGCCAGTCGCATCAATGAATGGATTTATTGAGAGAACACTTCGGTAAGCAGATAATTTCACGTTTTGGGCCGGTTGATTTTCCACCAGAATCGCGTGATATCACACGGTTAGACTTTTTCCTGTGGGGATACGTAAAGTGTAAAGTACATGCGAACTATCCCGTTTCGATTCAGACCTTGGAGAAAAACATCACGTGTGTCATACGGCAGCTATCAGTAGAAATGCTCGAACGAGTCATCGGAAATTAGAATCAATGGATGCACCATCTGAGACATAGCCGCGGCCAACATTTGAAAGAGATAATCTTCAAAAACTAAATGCCAAAGAATGTGAGCAAAAACCTAACCGAACAAATTCTGCGATTGAAATGAAGCTAAATCTGCAAAAAATCAATATACTATATGTAAGCGGTCTACTAATAATTCAGCAACTACTTTTCACGTAAGCGCTCACACGCACTGTCACCATAACTTCACCACAAATTTTCACACATACATATGTACATGTTTGTACCGGTTGCATATAGTTCGTTGCTGTAATAAGTGTCGCATGAATAATGCACTTTATTGTCATTATGTCAGCACTTGTTTAGTAATTCATTGTAAATTTTATAAACTGATTAAAAATTATTACGGTAAATACTGACAGAAGGGAGGAAACCAGGCGACAAGCAGCATTTAATTAGCGGCGAACTGGTTTGGAACAAAGCAGCTTGCAAATATGTACTTACATACATACTTACAGAGAGGCTTGAGCATAAATTAATGGTAATTATTTGCAGAGGAAACAGTTGAAACTGAAAAACTTATAAATATATCAGTCAGGTTACATATTTATAGCACACACCTGTCAAGGTAAGTGTTCAACAGTTATGAATGCGTCACACATTGTAATTAAGTGGAGGAGAAAATGACGATAGGTACTCATTGCAGATAACTAGTTAATTGGGCAGGTTGAGGTACCGAGAAAATATTTAGCACATATGCGTACATATATTATAGCTAAATTTTTACTCAAATAAAGTTTTAAATCCTTTTCGAAAGTACTAAAGACTGCGAGTGGCTCCTAAAGTATCTGCTCCTTTAGTCGGAGAAGGGATGAATTAGAATACCAGTATGAGCAGTAAGAGGTAATCCAAAAAAAATTCCACACGAGAGCCCAATTTTCGACCACTTTTTGCAACAATTGGGGCAGGTGTAATACGCGCCAAATATTCTCTTTCAAGGCGTCAGATGTCTCGCACTTATCTGCATAGACAAGCGACTTCACATAACTTCCCAAAAAATAGTTCAGCGATATTAAATCGCACGATCTTGGAGACCATGACGCGAGATAGAGCGTTCATCAAAAGTTTTCTTCAATCAATTAACTGTTTCGTTGACTACATATATGTCATGGAGCGCCACCTTGTTGGAACCAAAGAACGATTACATCGGCTTCCTTCCAATTCAGTTACGAAAAAGTCATTAATCATAACTCTATAGCGTTCTCCATTGACTGCAACATTAGGTCCGACCTCATTTTTGAAGAAATATGGACCAATGAGCAGACCAAGCAAAGATTTTTTGACGATGTACATGCTATTTATTATAAAATGGCAAAATGATGGTAATCACTGTTAAAAAGAATAAACTACGAAAAAAGTACTGAATCATCGAAAACCTGACGTCTAAAAAATCATCCGATACTTCCAAGAAAAATCGTCATGTCATCGTGACTGCTCAATGTATAAATAATTTCAAAGAGGAGTAACGACCATTCAAAACTTCAGCAGGTCTACTGTTGTTCTTATAGATCTCTTCACTGGCTGCAGGAGAATTTGATCGGTGGGTAATGGCGGTTGGGCAAACACCGATTACATGATCCCACTTTTCAACTGGGAAAGAAGGTTCAAAATAAACATAGAAAAAGACGCCTGGCCTAAAGGTATGTTAGCTACACGCAACACTTTAAACATCTATACGGCTGGCACGAAAATGGACGATGGAGTTGGTGCGGGAGTATACTGTCCAGAGTTATGCATAAGGCAACCTTCTAAGTTGCCGAACCACTGCAGTATATTTCAAGCTTAAGTCCTTGCTATTGCGAAAGTTGCGGAGCTGGCCTCAAATGCACTTGTATGAAATGCCAGAGTAACCTCGTATCGCATATCGGTCAGAAGTGTATTGAGAAGCAAGAAAGTGTTGCCAGAAGCAAGCAACTTCACTTCTACGGGGTGATAGGTCACAAAGGTACCGGGAGCAATGAAATAGTGGACGAGATTGCCAAGAATGGTGTACGGCTAACATTCGATAACGTCATCAACATTGCCTATACGACGATCTCGACAGAAGTCGAGGTAAAGAAAATCAAAATGCGATAAAGGGAGCTACCTGGGTGCAAAACTGCTAAAGTCATGTGCAAATCGGTAGTTTGGAAGTACAAAAAACTCCTATTGGCATTCGTTAGAAAAGACAGTAGGAACATGATCAGAATACTAACAGGTCGTTTTCTGGTGGCGACATACGCCCGCAAGATGGTTTGACAGATCGAGAAGAAATGTCTAGAGCAAGAAACCAGGGAAAAATTGTATGCTCTTGTCTCGCATTGGCAAGACTACGCTATAAAGATCTGGGGTCCCCATGGTATGTTACACTGGAAAAATTATCGATAGTGAAGCCGGAGAGTATGATAAAGGATGACTACTTCTCTTGGACCTAGCAACTGCACTCCATCTGGTATCACAAAGCACCAAAACTGGTCTATGCGTGCCTTATTGGCATACCAGATTAACCTAACCTAACCTACTGTTTCGAGATGCAGCCTCATTCAGATGCGATTTTTATCTGCATATTTTTTTTTACCGAGAATTTTTTTTCAATACTAGAAGATATGCAAAAAAAGTCACTTTTATCAGCAGGTAAATGATTGTAATAACTGTGCGTCGAATTTTTGTTGGAGTCATTACCACCACCCGATTACGTTGATTTCACATAGTTTATTACAGCTTAAAGGGCAACGTTCTAAAAATTAGTATCTCCATTTCTAATTTTATAAGTTTGCCACACATTTTGTAAACTCAGACCTGACGAGCTGAATCGAACATACATAGCTACGTCTGTTTATCCATCCGACATTAAATACTCGAACACGTGAAACTGTTCGATAGTATACAGCTGACATACAAAGTAGTATTACAAACTGATCGTTTAAAATGAATAATGGCAATATTATAAGTATTCATTGTATTAAATTATTACAAGGTGATTTGAAGAAATTTGTTAAATAAGCTAAAAAGAATAAATAATTTTCGTCCATCCCAGTTATTTTCAAAGCTAATGCAATTGCCCAGCGTTGAATGTCTCTTGAGCATTTGGAAACATTTCACAACATTTTTAGATTTAATGATTTAATTTATTTGTTTTCGAGACATACTTCCATACACACTTATACACATATACACACATATATACATTTATATTGTCAACTAATTGTACGCACCTTTGTAAATTTATGTTATTACGCATACAGACAACGCTCGGCGTTCTAAGTCATCTAAGCAAAAGCAAAAATAACATCAACAAATGCCAACGCAAGTCAACAGTGAATCAGTTAAAAATGTTGAATTGAAAATAAACGAGCGCGAAATGTGCAATCTCATTAAATTCGCATCAGAAGGCGTCATGAACGTAAGAAAATGTCAAATAAAAATGGTAATTAATTAAAATGACTGCCACAAAGGCGTGAGACAATGTTCATGGCAACGCACTGAATTTTGCACACAGTCATGCACACATTTAGAGGGTATTTGCTTAGAGGTTTAGAAAAATATATATACATACATATATTTGAAATAACACTGTTCTATTGTTTGCTTTTTGAATATATTTTAGCTGATTGTATCCTATGCAGGCAACCCTATCGGTACATTTTGCAACCTCTTTTCCCGCATAGCTATTTACATATACATATGTCTAATAACTCACCGAAGCTCGTTTCTATATTTCTAACTTTTCCAATCGAACTTGTAAGCAGCACAGCTCATTGATATGACGTAAGTCTTCAATATTTAAAGAAGTCAAATGACATAACATGAATAGCCTTCTTTAATGTTAATTTACGATTTTGTGACTCTATCGAAATTCCAAAATTCCGGTTCGATCCTAAAAGTCAGGGTAAAAGGTCTAGTTATGTAACGTTCGATATATGTATGTATATCTTCAACTTTAACAAGTAAAGACGTGTTAAGTTCGAGTATTACCGACCATTTTATACTCTTGCAGCTTGCCAGAATCAAAACCAGCGAAATACCTTTAAGTGCAAACCGACAACCAGAGGATCGGAACCTCAGCAATTATATATAATATGTACATTTGAGCTTCCATAACTCGAATCACCATAATCAATAAAAAAAAGCTACGAAATAGCGAGAACAGATTCGGGTTATGGAATTTCAACTGTTTATGTATATACCTATTAATATATGTGACCTGGTCTACGGAAAGGGGGCTTAGGTGTCAAAATTAATGACATAACGAGAAACTGACGAGACGAGTTGTTTATTTTTAACAACTAGTTATTTTTAAAAACTAGTTTTCGCACGTTAGCTCCCTTTTCGTAGACCAGGTCACATACACATATGTGAATTTTCCATACTGAGAGCTTGTTAGGAAATTCTTTAGTAAACTGCACTAAAATTAAAACAACAAGCGTTTACTTTAACAACTGCTTTGACAACTACACCTCTATCAAACTCTCTAAGCCAACAGCTTTGTAAACTCTACAAAATCGAAAACTCTAAGAAAATCACCCTATACAAGCAAATAAGCACGCTAAATAGAAATAAAGCTGACAGAGTACGAAATCGCTAATAAGTGTGAGTAATCAGATTTTTGTCAAATTAACACCAAAAACCGTGAAACGCTGTAAAATAATTCAACGCAGTGATGATTGAATTGCAAAAAGAGTTTAAACTGAAATTAAGTTAGAAAGGCGATAAAGGCCACGGCAAGTTATAACATTTTAACAGAATGTTTGATAATTACTGATTTTCAAAACACAATGTTATATAAGTTATGTTCTACTTTTTTCTATAACTATGATGAAAGCTGTTAAGTGTACGCAATACTTAACACGTGCCTTGATATTGTTACAGCATTGAAGGGCAAATAGATATTAAAGGTTTGAACTCGGACAAAGCAGCAAATAAGTTACGTCATGTTTAAGCTCAAGCAAAATGCTTGGAGTCTAGCTGATAATTAGAAGGGGATTCACAGCAGAGATGAACTTATTAAGAAGATATAAAGCCATTAATTAAGTAAGACATGAATCTTTAAGCTTAGAAGACATTCTTAGAATTAAGCAATGTAGGCGGTTCAAATACCTTTTATGGTGAATGAAGATGAAATATAAAAGTATGAGCTAGTTCATCGAACGATAATTAGATACAATTAATGAAAGATCATTAAAATTTCTACTTCCAAAATGATATAATGATTTTAAAACGTTATTGCAAATATTTTTATACAGGGTTTGTCCGGAAAGTAATAGGACTGATTTTCTTTCGCCGCGACTGTACTTCGGAGCGTGCGCGCGCTCGGTAGAGGGTATTCCTAGCTAACGAACAAGCGGCTGGTCAGTTGTCTCCAAGCACCTGTAGAGTCAGGACAAACATTTTCGCGCGATGTGTTTCTGTGAGTGGTGTGGTATTGTGTGAAACTCGGTAAAGCTGCGACCGAGACGTTTGATATGATCAAGCAGGCTTAGCCAGATGTTGCTTTAGCAAACAGTGGTGTGCTTCGGTGTCACCAGACCATTTCGGAGGGCCGGGAAAAAGTCGTTGATGAAGACCGTGCTGGGAGACTGCGACTTCGACAAGAGTTTCAAGCGAAGAGTCAATCGAAACCGACAAGATATCGCAGCCGATTGGAAGTTGCACCACGACAACGGCCCGGCTCACACCGCCTTTCTTGTGAACAGCTGCCTAACCAAGACCGACATCCCAACGCTTCCGCAGCCGCCCTACAGCCCAGATATGGTCCACCCAGACTTTTTTGTTTCCTTGCCAGAAAAGACCGTTGAAAGGCAAGCATTTTGAGACGACAAATGTGATCCAAGGCTATTCGGCTCTCAAGGCTATTCCGGAGTATGCCTTCTGTGACACCTTAAATGTTTGGAAATCGCGCTGGCAGCGCTGCATGGACGCAGAAAAAGCCTATTTTGAAAGTTTTTTGAAGAATTGTAACGAATGGTTCAACAAATTTTTTTTAAATCGACTCAGTCCTATTACTTTCCGGACAAACCATGTACGTGGTTTTTGTTAAATGATCCATGGTAATCATACTTTTTTCACTCTTTTGGATTTTTTATGGTTTAAATAGAGTGAAATATTATATAGATTAAGGTTTGGAAGATATGTGAACCGATTATAAAATTTTCCTTACAGTTAGTCTTTTAAGACAACATATTTTTTCTTGGAGCCGAAATTAATTAATACTCAGCACTTGGATGTTTCAAATCTTATTGAACATTTCGTCACCTTTCCCAAAAAAGGGAAAATACCGCATATTAGGTGTTTCATAAACCCTGTTCCTCTACCTTCAGTGCAGCCGGCAAGATCGTAAGGGGAGTTCTAACGAGTATCATTATATTGAAACTCATGAATTTAGACTAGAAAGGTCTATTGTTCTTGCATCGAATATGGTAATTTTATCTGAGTTAAACTAGCTCTTGCTGAGGCCAAATAATTTTGATGGTTGAACTTTTCTGTGAATTAAACAAGTATGTTTAGGAACACAAGTTAATATAAAAAGACATCGTCGCGTTACTGTTACTAATCCGCTATAGATCTTGTAATAAAATTGATAGAAAAATATCTTTAGAGATCTCATTCCACTGAATAAGACTTGCACTTAGAAGAAATGTCTGCTTATTTAAGATGCCTTATAGTCCTTATACATAGCTCGTGTAGAGTTCTAACTCGTTTTGCAAATATTTGACTTTAATTGCTTCATTTCGGAACGGCTTAAGCTTAATGTCACTTAGGGACCCACTCTTTTTTGTACAATTATAAGAAATATGCATTGCTAAATTATTACCTGCAAATTGTGTGAGAAATTATTTAATTACCTGCAGACCAGCTGCCACTTGGCTCATAGCTTGCTAATTTTCTTAATTATTAACGGAAGTAAATACAGACAGTGGCACATAAAAAGAGTTATTGCAGAAACTAATTGCTTTATAAATGGTGAACTGAAAACAAACATAGTTATTAGCGCAATTAACGGTTGTTTTTATGTAGCCAACCTACAGTAGACACTAGTAATGTCAATATGACAGAGATGTACGAGCAATCAATAAGTCTTTAATGGCGGATATCGTGTGTTAAATAGATTTGATCATATACATCAACATACATATCTAAAATCCATTAGTGTAAATATCGCCTATGTTCCGGTATAGCAAACATGAAAAATAAAGACACGTTCAACATAACCTTAAATCGCGTTTAAATTTCAATTACATACCTTTTCTTCTCATTAATATATCATTAATTTTTCAACAAATAATTTGCTCGTTTAAAGCTGAAGAATTAAATAAAATAATATAAAATATAATACAAAAAAAATTAATTAAAATAGCAAAAGGTTCATTGCGCTTCGCTGCGCGCTGCCGAAAGCTGCGTTTTATGGCGCAATAATTGGCATTTATTACAGCGCGATTGAATTTAGTTGATTAAAAATTAATTTGTACAAATTTCTCACGCAACTCATCGCAATTGTCGAGTGTTTATAACTTCAATTGAGTTTTTTGCTTATTATCAATTCATAAGCAGTTTAAGCTTGAGTGCGGCTGGTTAGCCCTCCCCGTAGCTCTATGGCACTTCGTACGCTTATATTTATGTATGTATGTAATTAAATTTGATGAGTTTTGAATTCAGATAGCAAACTTTTTAATGAAATATTAATAGCAATGGGAAAACCTGCGTGCTTCGCGTCCATAGCTGAGGAAATGGCGTCAGCTTATCTCAAACAGAAAGTAATTATGCTCCGAAAGGTGTGGTTAGGCGTTTAATTACGTATTAATTAAAAAGAAAAATTATGAAAGAATTACAAAGATTCGTTAGCATTTCTCGATGCAAAACAATGATTAAAATAAATCATCGAATATACATACAGCGCGAAAATCAAACCTTTGTGGTATGGACAGAGTAAAAATTTAAAAATTTTGCTGATTGAAATCACCAGAAGTATTAAATTATTTTTCTAATTAAAACAAGCAGGATGAAGAATTGCTAAAGCTCTTCAAATGCTTCGCCAAGTGAGGTCTTGATTCAACGGACATACATATATCACTATAACAGAACAAGGTAATTTACTACTTGTATCTGCAAGTATTATTTCTATTTTCTCACTTCTCTTGACGAACTAAGAATGTCGATAAAACAATGAAAATCTTTGAATCCGACCATCATGTAAGCACTATTTCGATTATTCTGGAGATTAAGAAAGCAAAAAAACCTGATAGATCGAGTTTCCACAGAAAATTACAACTGGATAACAACAAAAGCGAATAGCTCTGAAAAAGATGGTTACTGGTGATGAAAAGTAAGCCACTTACGATGACGTCAAGCTATAATGATCGACTCAGGTCATCGAGGTTGGAAGGTAGTTATGCGTACACCCCTTAGTGATTACTACCCGTTCCTTTCTATAGCGAATTTTCCTGGTGTTCGAAATATCGTGTGTATATTCGGGCGAAGATTTTTGTACAGGAGAACATGCCCAACAACTAAGATAAAGAAGACTCGAAGTTAACGGAATGTGCCAGCTTTCTGAAAACAACTCTACTTCTCAAGTTGATTTATGGACTTCAGCACCGGTATGATATTTTCAGCTTAATACTAACGAATAAAACTATCGGGTTCAGCGAGTCGAAAGAACTAATGATATAAAGATTGCAAATTTGGTACAATAAAAAAAAATTTTCGGTCAATGCGTTTTCTGAGCACGAAATTATAAAGAAAGATCTTGAAAAGTCGGGATGTGAAACAATTGCGTACCGCATAACGGGGATATAAGCGAGTCTTACGATGGCTTAAGGTTTTTGTGACTGTAACTGCTGGCAGTGGCTGTGGTCTCAGAGGGAAGATTGCGCTGGATTAAGATTATCATTCTGAAATTTTTTCAAACTAACCGATCAAAATCAAGCTAAAAAAATGTATTGAATATATTTTCTCCTTAATTTCACTTCAAAGTTTATATCAAACTTTTTTGGGTGAATTTCTTCGAGCTTTTTAAAGTAAGTGTGTATCTTAAAAGTTGTAACTTTTTTCTAGGGCACATTTCAGTTTCTATTTTGATTTTTGGTCTGATAATTTCATCATATTAAAAATATAATTAAAATTTTCTGAGTTTTCATTAAAAATTTTTGGAAATGGTAGAGGCATTTTCCATCAGCTTTATATCTTTTATATTTTTTACATGCTTAAAAGTCTGCAGAGATGCTTTGCACCAGAAAAAGCATGACGTAGACATGCACATTTTTTTTCTTTCTTTCTGCAACTCAAAATTAGGTCTGCGTTACTACAAAACGCCACCAAGTACTTCCGAGTCAGCCGTTTGGAGCATGCATAAATTTATGAAAGCACACATACAACCATAAGTATATATGTATATGTAAGTATGCCTCTGTGGACATTAGCCAACATCTACCGCAGCTACTCAACACACATAAGCATCCTTTCTTCTCGCGTCAGCTGCTTAACGCTGCCGTATATGTATTTCCTACGTGTTTTCTTATTTTTCCTGTTATTATTTCTTTTTGTTTTAAAATGATAATATTTTTCTTTTAACACCGTCTATGCTACTGTTTGTTTCTTTTTACAGCTTTTTGTTTGTTTGCTTGTTCGTGCGCTTAGCCCGATTGTTTGTTCTTCTAAGTTGAAGCTTTATGCCATGCCACACTCCATTCATTCATCGATTCATTCATCTAGTTCACTGTATGTGCCCGCATTTAGTCTCATTGAGGCCTTTCTATTCTGCGAATACTATGAGTGGCCATTAACTGTTGTATACAATACTCAGACATACCACTACATGAATTTCTAAATAAGTATGTGCGCAAATATGCTAATGTGTAGGCCTGTAGGAAAAAACTGGCAAAATTAGCGAAATATTTTTTTAGAAAAATACGGAAGAAAAAGGACGTAAAATTTATGAAAAATCGGGCTTTTGTGGGGAAAAGGCTTAAAAATTTTGTCAAATTCAGCGAGTTGACGGTAGCTGACGCTTTTTCTCAGCTGCGTGCACAGTGGGACTAATTTAAATTTAAGTACAGCCGCCTACAGTCAAGGAATCTTGGGAGGGTCCTTCAACTAATCCACCAACCCACCAACCAAATAGAAGTCAATACTGTATACATTGTGACAAAAGAGCACCCGGAAATTGTAAATAAAACGTAGAATATTTAATTATTCATCATTTTTTTTGTCGCCTTCAAAGTATCCCCACCAGATGTAATACATTATGCCAACAATTTTTCAATTCCACATAAGCACTTTTTAGGATGTTCTTCAGCTCGTTCAGCGAATTTTGTTTTATCTCTTCGATCTACTGAAAACGGGTTCCACGGAACGAAGGGTGAGGAACAAGAAAAATTATACGGAACCTGGTCAATACGGTGGTTGATCGATTGTATTCGCTACGATTTTGACTTTAACTTCGGTCATAATCGTGGCTCGATTCGATGGTGCATTACATGAGTTGTTCTTCCACCATTCCGCCCGATTTCGATGGATGTTCTCTCACAAACGCCTCAACATGGCCAAATAAAGCTCCTTATTGATCTGTCTCTCCGAAATAAATTTATTATGCATCAAACCACGACAATCGAAAATAGCAATGGGCATCATCTTGATTTTGAGCGGCTTTGGAGTGGTTTCTTTGGTTTCGGCTCTTTTTTTTCTCCATTCATATCATTGTTTGCACGTCAAACTCATAAATCCATGTCTCACTGGCTGTTATAAATGCTCTCCATGAATGTGAGATCGGAATTAGCATGGTCAAGCTCATCCAAAGACATCTGTTTATGGTACTCTTTTTGAAAAAAATTCAGTTTTATCGGGACGAGTCGAGTAAGAACGCGTTTCATACCCAATATATACACCAAAATCATTCGAACGGACTTGCGAGAGATGTCGAGCTCTCTTGCCATCTCTCTAACATTTGCATGACGATTTTCAAGCACAATATCTATCACTTTTTTAAGATTTTCATTAGTTGAATAGGTCGATGGTCGTTCATTACTAGACATATCTTCAACGATCTCTCGACCATTTTTGAAAGTTTTGTACCACTTGTAGGCTTGTGTTTTTGATAAAACTAAATCTCCGTAAGTCTTTTCCAACATTTGTAGCGATTCTTGGTTATAAATACAAAATTTGAGATAAATTCTTTGTTCGACATTTTTAATCATTGTAAAAACCGCAACGCACCACTGAGATGTACCGACTTAAGCAGGCGTTGTAAACAAACTGGCTGATAGATCGTGCTCATATTTCGCATAGTAATTAAGGACAGCCCTACCAACTAAGCAAAATATTTATTTTCGAAATATCATTTACCCGGGGAGTTTAATTACAATTTCCGTATGCCAGTTGTAGAAGCTGTTTGGAAAAAAACGAGGTAGCAACATTTCAACTTAAAAATTTGGGAGCTTACTCTTCTAGATAGCCCGCTGAGCTGATGGGAATTGAAATTTAACATCTAAGCAGATATAAATTGGCTTCTAGGCGCTGTGTAGACTTGCAGAATTGGATACAGGAGTTATTTTTATGGCTTCACAAAGCATTATCTACAGTAGTCCAAGTGTGATCGACATCTTGAGAATCAGCAATTGAACCTAACCTAACCAAGTAGTTAGCAGTCACGAACCAACATACTGAGTAGAATGTGCTCATAGGAAACCTCAAATACATATGACTTTCAGATATTTTTGCAGAGTAGAAGTGCCTTCCTTTTGCAAATCTTTCCTGCAGGGCATGCGCGCTGACAAGTGAATGTTTATCAGGCGTGTGTTGACAGGAGTGTAGTGTGACATGTTTTGTTTTTCCACATGCATATTTTTTATGCTTTCTTTTTTCACAATCTTTTTCGCTTAACCGTGCATACCTCAACATGTGTGTGTGTGTTTAAGGCAGCGTGGCGGCCCATTTTAATTGCAGCTATAAAAATTCAAACAATTTTTTTATAAAACATTTTTTAACGCCGTCGTTTGCACTTACGCTTCTTGCAATTTTTATTTCCCTTTTTAAATATGTGCATGTGCAGTGTAAGTGTGTGTGTGTGTAAAAAAAAAGTTCTGTGGACGTGTGTGCGTGCTGCAATTTGCGCTGACCCCAATTTTGCTGTTGGAATTTTACGCAAATGTTTGCATTTTTTATGCTGCCAAATGTGAGAAATTGCATTGCCGTTCTTAATTTTTTCCTTTAAACTCTTTGCGTTCGTTTTTTTTTTGTTATGGCGTTTGGTTTTCGTTCTGCAAAATGATGAATGAAATAAAGTGGAGTAAAATGATGAAGTGAAAATTTGCTGAAATGCAAATATTTCGTAGTGTGAGACCAGCGGCGTAAGCTTTTAATGGAAACACATTTTTTATCGCAATTCTGAGAGCTCAATTTTCAAATTCGAAATTCTCATGATTCGTATGTCAGCAAAAAGTAGTGTTTTGATTCATGAATGTTTGGGTAAAATAATATATTGTTTATTTTTTTAAAAGATTTTTGGATTTTGAAATATTTTGGTTTAATATGACGAAAGAAAACTGAATCTCGGCGAGTAGTAATCCATTTTTAACGATAATATTTTGCAAGCGTTCAAGCATGTTTATGCTGCCCAGTGCTGGCCAATCTTTCGCAAAACACAGTTATCTAATAGTAGAATACAAGAGAATACGGGATCACCGACCCACTTCCATTCTACCGATAGCGGTTCTCGGGTGCTATTTCTTGTTAGCCCATCAGCTTTACAATTTCCTGCGATTCCGTTGTGGCCTGGCACCCATACCATTCTTATCACAAAGGCACTCAATGCTATTGATAGCGAGGTTAAGCACCCCTTGGCGAATCCTAAACGCACTGTTAATGAGTTCATAGCTAGTATCGCCGTTTTTCTATCTGATTGGATGGTCACTTCTCTGAGGGAGGCTGCACTCTACTTCTTCCCACCCACAACTCCCTCGCCAGTATGGAGGGAGAGAAAGAGTCGCCAGGGTTCGGTTTGGCGACTCCAAGATCCAAGTGATCCGGTATCAAATCAAAGTGTCTGAGGATTTCCGAGCGTTTACACACGTTTTCGGAGCCCAGATTTTCTGAGTCTGAAAGCAACTTTCGCGTCCATACCCCTTCCGACAATGTCCACGGGCATTACTGCAAGATGGCTTTAAGTGCCATGGTTGGGGTGGACCTTAGTGCACCACACATGCTAATGAGCACCACCCGTTGACGCTCTAGACTTTCTTTGCAAGTGTGGTCTTTTCTAGAGGCCTCCACCACATTTAGACTCCACAGAACATAACGTGGTTTCGTGGAGCCAGTGTACTACTTTTGGTGGGAGATCCCACCTTTTGCCAATGTCTACTGCTACTCTACAGTAATACATATAAGGCAATCTATGCCTCATTTGTTCTCTCTTCGAAGATGATGCTTTGAGTCAAAAGCAAATGGCTAGAAGAACGGCAAAGTAATTTTGTTGCATAACAATGCACCCGCACACAAAGCAAAATCGGTGCAGGATATAATTAAAGGAATTGGTTGGAAGCTGCTAGCCCACCCGCCGTATTCACCAGATTTGGTCTCTACCGATTACCATTTCCTTTTATCGATGGGACACACATTGGCACACATTTTCGACTTCTGCGTAGTAATCGAAGTGCTGGTGCCTGAGTGGTTTTCTTCAAAAGACGAACATTTATATTGGCAAGGTATATAAAAATTGGCAGAAAGGTGGTCAAAATGTGTAAAAACCAATATTAATAACAATGACTAGTATTTAATTTCAACAAAAAACCTCACTTTATACCGGTACACCTGGTATAATTCGGAATAGTATTCTACAAATTTGAAGTTGATCCGACAAATAGTTGCGGAGTAAGTATGATCGTATTTGAAAGAATGTTTTAGTGTAATCAACTCCCAAAACTTTGAACGTTTTTTTCTCGAAGCTGTGTTTACAAAGTTATTGAAGAAAATATCTCCGAAAAAGTTTAACTGATCGCATTAAGTTTTAAAATGAGCTTTTTGATATAGTATTTGTCAAGTAATGATCAAAGAAATACCAATGCAGATAAAAAAAAAAATTTTTTTGCATAACCGCCAAAAAAAAAAAATTTAAAATTTTTACTAGTCTCGATCATTACCCGTATTTCTGTAGTTTTCTCTCAGTCTTTCTAATAATTTCACATACTACTTATGAAACTGTATTCCGTCAATCGAAAAGCAGAACACTCTATGTGGATATCTTTTGTATTTAAAGAAATGCTACGACGAAGATGCGATTTTTACAAATATGTAATTGTAATTAGATATTGCCTTTGAACTGGATAGAAAAAGATTAAAAAAAAAATTGGAAGACTGTTGTAAAAACTGGTGATGGTAGTTATTGCAGATGGAACATACGCTAGCTTTGCGGTTCTTCACTTTTGAAGCATAGAAATTGGGATCGATTTGTCTGCGTGACCAAGTGCATTTTTTTGAAATATGGGAAAACATATCGATGATTTTGAATTTTTAAGTATTTCACTTTTTTTTTTTGCTTTTGCGTGTGTGAGTGAAGAAGTACTCATTCGTCTAGTTACTGCGATCTTCAGTTATTATTGCAGCTATAGCATTAATATTTCTTTTCAGGAATACTGTTAAAAGACAGTTTGCTTAGTTATAAATAAATGCAGCACTGTTCCAGTTAAGTTTATCAGTAAAGCTCTGGGACATTGGAAGCACGGCTAAATCAAACTCATCAAACTGACTGTACCTTCTATCAACTCAAGGAATTCTCAAGATGCTAGAGATTTTTGTAATCGCCTTCTTGATAATCACTTTGGAATATATAAATAATAGTATAATTAAAATTTTTCAAAGTTCATATCATTTTAGATAAGATAAAAATTTGGTGGCAAAATTAGATTTTCTCCTTTGTTTGCAACTATACTGATTATCTTTATATATAAGTATAAATCTTCTGACCGTGTGTTTGTAATTGAACTGCTCCTAAGCGGCTGCACCGATTTCGATGAAATTTTTTGTGTGTGTTCAAGGAGATTCGAGAATAGTTTAGATTTACAATTTGGTCCACTGGAAAATGTTTTTTTAAATTAATTTTTCATTTGTAATTAATTGCTAATTTTGGAATGTTTGACCGATAGATTGCGCTACCATCGCAGTATCCAATATTCAAACCTTAAATTGGCGTAAACGTGCAATAAACAAAACGATGCCAAAGTAAAAGGCGACATATGTAGACAAGTTTTCATAACGTGGACAGAGTTGTTCGTTCTTAAGTAATAAATTGGGTGATTCAATACATCTATGGGTAGCTATAACATTTTTTTCATACCTGCTAACTATTGGAGGGGGTATCTTGATAGGCAATTTAAAATTGCAAAAGATCTGGCATAAGAAAATAGCGGCATAACTGAAGTGTTGATAAAAAGGTCTATTAAAATTTGAGATATACAGAAATCTTTTCGAAGAATTGCAAGACTGATGCCATAACCTTGCCAGCCGATTTTTTTTGTTTTTCCACCGTTTCTTAATCTGCAGTCCACCAGGCTGACAATCAATTGGACTCGATTACCAAAAATGCGATTATTCCTTAACTAATACTTATAATCTAACTAATAGAAATCATATAGATGGTATTAGTAGTACTACCTATGTATCAGCCACAGTAAAACGTCGGCGGGTCCTCTAGTAAATATTTATATAAATATTAAAGTAAAGCTCAATCTAGACGATTATCCGTTCATTGTCGCTAATTTCTTTTCATCGAGCATGCTCTATAGATCCACTAAAAGGAATACAAAGGCCGCGGATATTGGAACCCAAATGTTGACGCAGCAAGCTCACGTAATAGCATGATTTACGGACACGCACCTTGAATGTTCGGACACTCCATAGGGAAGCTTCTGCTATCTAGCTGTTGAATGTCCAGGAAAAATAGAAAACCGCCATCACCACACTTCAGGAAATGCGATGGACGGCACACGAAATATGCAGCATGTGGGGTCTACTACAGCTGCCCTGAGAGTATACACAAATTGGTGTAAGAGTTATGGTGGATCGGAGATAATAAAATAATTTGAACCCACGCCTCAAGAGAAGAGAAGGACGAAAGTGCATGAGAAATGCCCTCGCCACGATATTAAGAACAACGTCAAGGTGGGCAAAGAAGCCATCTTTGAAACCACGGTTAAGAGAGGCTGGTTAACACGGTGTGGCTACATGGATATACACATTTAAGCGCAGAAATACAACAATTGCTCTGGTTAGACCAGTTCGCATGCATGGAAGGTATTGGCCCAGTGAAAATCTCCTTTGATTCGAAATTCATGGGTGTACAACGGAAGGCACTACCATTACAAAACTTTCATATTGAATCTAATTGAAATATATGAAGTGAATTTACTGTTAAGTCTTCAATTGTAAAAAGATAGCTTTAGATAATCGCAGAAATTATAATTCCATTGACATATATTTAACTGTTATAATAACAATATTATTACTAAAACTTTAAGCACCCTGGCAACGCGCTTTGATTGAGTATGAAGTTTGCACCAGCATCTGTGACGTCACTTGCGAGCTGTCATAAACAACAATAAAAACTGAATTGCTTTAATTTTTTTCAAGCAGTTATACGTACATTCGTACGTACATTCGTACGCACATTCATACTTTCATACAGAAAACACACATGTGTATATACAAATATATGTGTACGCAATGGTAATTATATATCGGCTTCAAGATGACATTTTGCTCGCGGTGACTTTCATGAATTTGCGGGCATTGTCCGCATCAGCTGACAGTATTGCATTCGCCGCAAATCTGACAATATGCCGCTATGTTTGCCGACATGTTTGCCTACATACACACTTCGCACACATACACTTGTGTACTCCATATTGTTATACGTGAGTAGGAGTGTCTGTAGTTGTCAGTTGAATATTCGCCTTGGTATTTGCAAGCGGACACCCACAAAAACAAAGCGATGCCATTGACTTTTCCTCACACATACATACGCACATGCATACACATGCAATTAAATAAGCCACTGCTTGATGTTTGATATAAACATGCATTTCAAATAATAAACCTGTGTGTGTGTGCGTGCGCATAACTCTGGGGATATGAAATTTCATTAGTTGGAATGACAAAATATATTTTTATTTTAGAAACGTGACACATTACACGACGGCATACAAAGCCTAAGAGCCGCGTGGCTTTAATTCGACAAGTGATTGCTGAATGTTTGTTGCTGTGTTTGCACATTTTATTTTAATTTTTATACTCTTGCAACATGTTGCTACAGAGTACAATTGGTTTGTTCACCTAACGGTTGTACGTATCACCTAAAACTAATCGAGGGTGATATAGGATTATATATATATATATATATATATATAATACATAAATAATCAGGATGACGAGAAAAGTTGAAATCTGGCTGACTGTCTGCCTTTCAGTCCATCCGTACAAGCTGTAACGTAAGTAAAAGTTGAGATATCTTGATGAAACTTGGTACACGTAGTCCTTAGCAATAAGTAAGGCGGACTTCATAGATGGGCATAATCGAACCACCGTCACGTCCGCAAAACGCCATTAAAGGAAAGCGTACAAAGTGCCTAAAGTAATCACCAAAATATAATATAGAACCTTAATGTATGGGCTTTTTAAAAAGTGAGCATGGCCCCGCCCTCTAATAGTTTTAATGGAAATATCTCTTAGATTAACAAAGCTACATTAACCAGCTCGCTTAGGACAATTCTTATAAAAACTGTTTTTAGGGCCCCCTGGTGGCGCCATTTATATGTTGACTGGAGCGTTAGAATCTGATATTTTTATCGATTGTCCAGTGAGAATTTCATGACATTTCATTGATTGATAAAATACATTTTAAGCGTCAGTATGTTTGTGTTATCGGTGCGAAAAGGAGCTTCCAGCAAAGAGCCAACATTAAATTTTGTTTTAAAATTGGTAAGACTTTTACCGAAACATTTCAATTGATGAAACATGTTTATGCCGATGATTGCCTATCCCGTAGCAGAGTGGTTTCAACGTTTTCAAAGTGGTCGTAAAATCCGTGATCACCGGAACTTCCATCGAAACTGTGCGTGAATTCGTCAAAAATCAGCCGAAACCATCATTGAAATTCATGGAAGTGGAATTGAACATCTCCAAAACATCAATTTATCGCATTTTGACTGAACATTCAGGCTTACGAAAGGTGTGTGAACGGTTTGTTCCGCACAAATTGACTGACGACCAAAAATTGCTCAGAATCCAACATGCGCCGTCTCATCGATCGACGCTTGTGACCGATTAATCTCATTTTAACCATTAACCACTCCCCGTATTCACCTGTTATGGCACCGTGCGACTTCTTCCTTTTCCGTAAAATGCATTTGCCCATAAAAGGAAAGCGTTCTGCAGCTGTAGAAGCCATTCAAAAGGCTTGCACCGGCATACTGGCGGCCAGACCGACCAACGAGCCAAAACCCTCATTCAACATGCGCTTGGACCGTGCAGAAAGCTGTATTGAAGCAGAAGGAGACTTTTTTATAGAAAATAAATTGATTTTGCCGAAAGAACCATTTGTTCTGTTTTTTTTTAAGTCCTGTTTACTTTGGAACACATCTTGTATATAATTGAATTTCAGGGATACTCTTTTCCTGACAATGGACGTCTGTGTGTCCAAAATGGGTTAAATCGTTTCAAGGAACTATTGATTGAGCTCCCATTTAGCTAACACAACGATATTAGAACTTCCAAAATACTTTATACCGCATATATCGGCCAACATGTGATTAACTCAATGAAAATGAGGACTAATAACAATTTACATATAATTATGCCTAAAATGGATAATTTTGAGAAAACTTGATTTGGCCCCATATAACAACAACAACGGGTGATCTTGCTCTATTCGATTGGGCTGTGGGGTACCTTAATGAATCTCAGGGAACAATTTATTAGTATGTGGCAGACATATTCATGGTATGTAATATAGAAAAACTAGATAAAATCGGGTCGATACTACCTCCATCTCTCATATACGAGTACTACATATAATAAATTCACATGACCACCCCGAGAACACAGTTTTCACTTAACTCCAAGAGTATAAAATGATTGGTTGCACCCGAACTTAGCACTTTCTTACTTGTTTTTTTTTGTAATTTTCTTCACAATACGCGGTAATTTGTAGTTATTTCACCAAAAGAACAAAAAAAAAAAATACCGTGAAAAGGTAATGTTACTTTTATGCGCATTTATAGTTAATGCAAATGTTATTTTGATTGCTGATATGTTCCGTAAGCATTTACATAATGAATTCAATAATAAAAGTAATGGGATTATGTGTAAGCCCGCGAGATTTGCACGTGATTGGCAGCTTTAAGAGCCATATTTAAGTAACAACGCACTTGCAAAATATTTATCATATAATTTTATTAAAATTTACACGAAGCTAAGCAGAAAGTAATGAAAGAAACGCATATCATACAAGAAAAGTGGCAAATTAGCTTAATCTTTCGAATTGCGTCAACAGTGTTGTATTGTTACATAAGAGCATTAAAGACGTAAACAGCGGCAGTTTCAAATTTCGTATTGAATTTGCCGTAAATTCAAATTTTTGTTTACAAAAAAATATGGAATACGCTTATTAAAAAGTACTCTTTTTCTCACCGAAGCGAAAAAACGAAGTTAAATCGAACACCTCAAATTTACAAGCAAGAACAGCACTGGATTTTCAAAAGTGTACTTTCTAATTATGACAACAGAAAAAAATAGCAGTGGTCTTGCAGTATGCTAATTTAGTCTTCGGTCAAAGGTAGACAACAGATTATGGCTGATCAACAGAAGCACAATCCAAGTGGATTGTAGCAGTTGTCCTCAGCTTATGAATATGTAATTCAGGTGTTATGCTAATGTCTACAGTTACCTCACACTCACTTAGTAGATCGCATGACTAGCTTGCAATATCAATTTGCACATAGCATCTACATATAGTTTTCAGAAGAACAACTCACCTTCACAAAATGCGTTGAAGTGATCCATGAGCTCGACTGAATTCATCGATAAATAGTGGTTCTTCATCGCAAAAAATGTAATTAAGTTCATCCATGCACTATTGCTGAGTTAATCCACGTCGAAAGTAGTAAAAAAAAACATATTCGCGCGAAAGTGTTCGCAATTTAATTCCATTTTTTGGCCGGGATGAATATTTAAAGTTACTGTAAATAACACAAATAGCGCACGTATATGAAAATGTTCTGAGTGTGTATAACATCGAAAATGTTACTCTTTACGATACTCTCTTGAGTTACCAAATTGCAGCACTTGTTCTTTATTGACGTTGCGTAATATGCGGTTATAGCCGATTCTAACAGTAGGGTTGCCTAATATAATAGGCAACCTATGTATAGTTTCATATTTTATCTTCAAAGATATGTATGTTCAATATATCACATTTTGTCCATATTTCAAGAAGAACGGAGTATGTAATCACAAGATCCTCAAATGACTTCCTATTAAATTAGACACCCAAACTAAAATTTCTGTCAATGCCATGAGAGACAACAAGCTTTTACACACAAATTCTATATTCAAACTCTTCATCAGCCTAGCGCAATATTAAAAATAATTAAATTATATTTTTTTTATACATACATATTCGTCTTGGAGGAGCACAATCTCAACACTATGATGAAAGGAAGGCTTATCCTACAATAAAATGCAGATTTATGGCAAATCATATACAAAACTATCTTAAACTTGTATACTGAATGTCTTAGAAGAAACAAATTCATTCTGATATGAATCGAAAAAGGGAATGGTACGAGCATTCAAAAAAATAACTTTAAGGCTTCTAAGCGTTTTTGTGGGGATATACAGTATTTTGCACATTTATGTATCATATACATTTTAATAATTACTGCTATACAGTAGATAACCCTAATTATTACACTGTCACATTTTCAGCACTTGAAATTAAATTTCTGAAAACAAATCGGTGGGGCGAAAGGTGGTGTAAGGTCTTTCAACTTTGCAAGCCATTGACGCACTAAAGGCACACAAGGACTCACGCAACTAAAGCTGCATATAAATTAAAAGGAAAACAGTTAGAAGTGAAAAAAGTAATGCATACGAAAAAGTAGTGGGAAAACCAACCGAAACCCAACAACAAAGTGTGTGACGGCGAACACGCAATAAATGATAAATCCAACTATGAATATTCACCAACTACAGAACAGCGCGAGAAACCAGCAAAAAATCAATAAAATGCGAATAAACGAAATTTAATGTGTGTAAAAAAGTTGACTGCCAAGTGGGAGCAGACAGTCAGCGCTAGCGCTGGCTATGGGGAAGCCAGTGGCAAAAGAAACGCCAACGAATACGGAAAATACGAGAAGGCGCAAGAAAAAACGCACTGAAAATAAATGAATTTACCACGACACACACACATGCAGAAACACGTGTATGCATTTGTAAGCACATGTATGGCGGACTATTTCCAGAGCAGTTGAATAACCTCGCCGACGCGCCGCAATTGCAGACGCTCTTACCACCGGCCAAGCGCACGCTCACACAAAAGCAAAACATCAGCAAAAAGGGTGCGAGCACACACACATATGCATGCAGGTGTTATAGGTAAATATGTAAATGTTTTCATGTACATACATACTTGCATATTGTTTGCGGCACTGAGTCAGCCGGTCGTGCGCGCCCACTTGCAGACTAAATGACACCCCTTTTATAGAAAAGCCCTTAAATGGCACTTATAGCCGAGCAAACGTGTACTCGGCTTATTAGTTTCAGCCAGCCCAGCCAGCTAGTCAGCCACTCAGCCGCTGTGCTCCCATTTCTCATGCGCCTTGTGTTCCTTGTGCGTGCGTGCGCCTTTAGTCCTGAGTTCGATGTGCTCTTTAATGTGCGAGTAGTTAGTGCGTGCTTTCATGTCTATCTTTAAGTGTTTGTGTGTGTGTGTGTGTTCGCTATGTGCGTGTCAATTTCCGTGAGGTAAAAAGCTTTACTCTATATATGTATATACATTACATGTCTCTTAGGCTGCAGTTACGTGGCGTTGCATTACCTTTGCTTTGTGCGCCTGCTGATTAATTTTTTAAGTGCGCCCATACATATCTACCTATGTATATACATATATGTATATATATGTACATATATCAAGTATATTTTACACAACTCCGTGAGCTACTTACGCACTCATTGTTACACGCACACACCCGCACGCACGCGCAAGCATAGACAGCCTACACTCGGATGAGTAACAAATTGTCGCATTACTTGAATGTTGCGTATACGCACTGTTGGCTTTGAATGCAGCCATCGCGCTACAGCCAGAGGTGGCATATTAAGGTGTTTCTTTGTACAATTGCCATGCATGAGCATACAAATGTAACTGCTTGGCGCGTCGCTTGGAGATTAAATGAAGTCTTATTACTGATGTCTAATTAATGTTGAGTGGGTTTAGAGATTTCAGTTGCAGACAAATGATGGCTAGTTGAAATGGTAGCAGCTGCACAAAGCTCAAGTGTGCTTAGAAATGCGTTAGCTGAAATATGGTATTTTAATGTGAGTTGTGTGCGCTAGTACACCAAATGTTATGGTGTAGAAAACAAAAAGGTACGAACCAACAAAAACGTTTTTTTTTCCCAAATATAGCGAGCATAAGGTGTCTGATTTCAGTGAAGGAAACGTAACTAAAATGTCCAAAAATATTAAAACAAAGATAGCAACACTCCAAAAATATACAGATAGATATATAGTAAATACCAATTTTGAAGACATTAGCGATATCAGAGAATAGCTCACGTTCAAATACCGTTCCATGTTCGAAATAACATTGCATGATTGTCAAGCTTTTCTGTTTTCAATTTCAAATACCGGTTATATATGTGGCCTGGTCTACGAAAAGGGAGCTAACGTGCGAAAACTAGTTTTCTGGGATAAACTGTTAAAAATAATTGTCAGTTTCTCGTTGTCTCATTAATTGTTCTCCTTTTTTTTGACACCTAAGCCCCCTTTCCGTAGACCAGGTTACATATTATGTAATTCTAAAAAAGTTTTTAATTTTGAAAAAATGTACGATGATGTAGCAACATATTCATTCAATTGAAAAGTCCCCAGGCTACCATAGTAAAAACATTATTTTTTTCAAATTTCGTTTGTTTTTTTACTCTTCAGGGGTGATACACTGATTATAGCAACCGTTCAATTTTTCGATAGTATTTTCGTAGTACGATTTGTCCTTTGCTTCAAAATAAGCTTCAGTTACGGCGATCACCTCTTCATTTGCCGAAAATTCTTCCCTAGCGAGCATTCTTTTGGAATCTAAGTACATGAACTAGTCACTGGGGGTCAGATCTGGAGAATACAGTGAATGAGAGAACAATTCGAAGTCATTTCAAAAATTTTTGCGAAAACGCAAGGCGGTTGAACAGTGTATATGGTCCTGATACCATACTGTAACAGCAGACACAAATACGCTTTCGTCTTCGTTTCGTTTCATTCAAGAATATTGATATCAAAAATACATACATACATGTTGCTTTAAAAGTCCAATTGAACATCATATAAGCACTGTTTCATTTCGCCGAGAGTTAAACATTGCCAAGAAACATTTAAATAAGGCCAAATAAAAAAGAAGTTCGTTGTACGAGTTGATGCCTCAACAAAAATCTCATGAATCAAATTTCCATTTGCATCGATATATTACTGAAGCAGATAGTTATTGGTGATGAAAAAAGGGTCGCTTACCACAACGCCAAGCAAAAATTGTCGGGATCGAATCGCGCTGAGTAGGCGCCAACAGTGGCCTATGGCCTGCTGGGCGTATTATTCGCAAGACCACCACACATCTTGAGGCAAATCATTCAGTATTTGATAATAGTCGATTAGAGCACGTCCAGCACTCAGTGAAGAAAATATAGCAGCCATAGGTGAGAACGCACATGAAACCGTGAAGTGTCGATTCGGCGCTGTTCGCAGAAGCAACCTGAAGGGATTCAAGAGTTGCCATTTCATCCAGAAAAACAACGGTTTGATATATTTTATAAGTCGGTGGAATTGTAGGTTCATATTTTTTCAAAAATGATGCCGGTGAAATCGTAACCAGCAATGATAACCGTTATTGCGCCATGAGAAGCGACTATTTGATGTCTGAAATTGAAGCTCGATGACATTTGGTTTCAACAAGACGGCGCCACCCCCCACACATCGCATCAATCAATGAATTTATTGAGAAAAAAATTCGGTGAGCAAATAATTTTACGTTTTGAGCCGGTCGATTGACCACCAAGATCGTGTAATATCACTTTTTCTTGTGTGGATATGTAAAATCTAAAGTCTATACGGACAATCCTGCTTCGATTCTGGCCTTGTAGCAAAACATTACGCGTGTCATTCGCCAGTTATCAGTCGAAATGCGATCGAAAATTGAATTCAACAGATGGACTATCTGAAACGGAGCATCGGCCAATATTGCTAAAGAATGTTTTTCGAATGATAATAAACATTCTCCATTAAATTTGAAGTTTTTGTGTTTGTTCTCTAAAAAAAAAAGTAGGAAACCTCGAAATGGATGACCCTTTAGAACAGATCTTTCAGTCCGCCATGTAGAATACCGGACATTAGCAGAAACTAATCAGAGTACAAGTAGAGCGTTGAAGCCTAATAAAACGATCTAAGTGAAAACACTAACTAACACCTAGATTAGATCAGGTTAGGTTAAACTGGTAGGCAATAAACCACGTATGGACCAGTTTTTGCACTTTGCGATACTGGATGGAGTTCAGTTCCTAGGTCCAGAGAAGTAGTCATCCTTTAAGATGTCTGCGCTTGACGCGAATTTTAATAGACTCTGCGGCCTCACTATCGATATCTCCTTCAGAGTATAATACCGTGGATACCACAGATGCTTACAGCGTCGTCTTGCCATTGCGGGACAAGTGCACAAGAGATGCTCCACTGTTTCATTGGTGCCCTGCTCTAAACATTTCCTGCAGTGTTCTCGATCCATGCCGCGTGTGCCGCCACCAGACTAGTGACCAGTTCCTACAGCCTCTTCTATCGAGTGCCAATAGGCATTTTGTGTACATCCGATCGAACGTTTTGCACATGACTTTTGCAGTTTTGCACACAGGTAGCTCGTTTCATCGGGTTTTGATTTTCCTTACCATGCTTCTGTCAAGATCGTCATACAGACAATGCATGGGTTTCGCAATATTGATCACGTTTTCTGATGTTAGCCGCAAGCCATACTTGGCAATCTCGTCCATTATTTCATTGCCCTCGATGCCTTTTTGACCTGGCACCCAGTACAAGTAAAGTTGCTTAATTCTGGCAACACTTTCCACTGCTACCCTGCGTTAACACTTAGATTAGATCGATTAAAGTTAACTCGTATTAAGCACATATTAATATATTTAGCACAATTTAGTGGGATTAAATCAGAATTTGCATAAAGTGGCTGGGCCAATCTCAGACAGCTGAGCACATGGTTGTCAAAATATGGCCCTGTGTCTTAGAACATCGAAATGTGTAACCTTTTATCGATCAACAGTCAATGTTTCATTTTATTTTGTACTTTTTTATCACAATATCTTTGAAAAAATTACAACAAGTGCAAACATAATCAACGAATTGCCAGCCCACTTTATTTGCATGTCTAATGCGCAAACCTACGCCTCACCCAGGCAATTAAATTGATATATTAAGTAATTCCCACCAAAACAGCAATAAAAAACTAATTGACGCAGACACAAACACTTCTATCTATATATGCATGTATGTAATTGCATAAATCAGGCCTATAAAGTCTTGAAATTCGTAATAAGTCCACACAATTTATGCGCCAAGTGACTTTTCCAGCCACGACAAGCGCCAGTACAACAACATCACTCAACATCACGGTCAGCAACAAATCAAATGTCTGCTACGAAAATTATAATGAACACAAAAAAAACAAATAAACACAGGCAACCAGCAAAACGAAAATAAACAAAAATGTCGCAAAAGGCAAAAAAATAAAACTAAAAGCAAGAAACACATGTGCGCTCATTTGTGCAACACGAAGCAAACACGCATTGCTAACAAGATCAGCGACAACACAGCACTAACTGCAGTTGTAATGCAATAGCGCAGCAACAACACAAACAATACAACAACAAAATGCGATGCCAGTCGCGCTTAAAGTGCACTTATAGTCGACACATTGCCGCTGCCACGAACGAACGGGTAACCCAACCACCCGCACCAAAGCCGGGCGAACGTGGAGCTGGCTGGCGGGCCACGGCGACTGGCGTACACACACGAAGGTCGGGTGGACTGATGTGCGACGGAGGCAGACCGGTGAGTAAGTGTGGCGCGTAAGTGACGCCATCTAATGACAACTGCAGCGACAATTACACTTCAAATTGCAAGGCAGACGCATTGCCAGACAGATTCGAGAGCTGCGATAGAGGTGTGACGCACACACACACACACAAACACTTGTGCAGTTATAAATATGCAAAGGCACAAGACAAACAACAAACGACAAACGACGACGATAGATGGATAACTTATGCGTTCTGCATGTGGAGTGACTGCGGCAGCGTTGCAAGCAAATTGTGGCCCACTCAAAAGTGGACACACACATACACACATGGAGACAGACACCTACACACCAACAGACACGCATGTAGACTGATGCAGAGGCAACGGTGGCAACATTTGTCATGCTACAACTAACGCACTTTTCCATGCGGCGCCCCGCCGTAGAAACAAAGCGGGCCGAGCACAATGCAGCAGTCGCACAACAAACAAACGGACGGACGGGCGAAGGGACACACGGTTAGTTGGAGGCACAAATAGAGTTGTGTGCAGATAAGCGGGGTGTGATATGCAGATAGCAGTAGATGACTGCAATACTAGTGCGAGCGCTTCAATACTATGTGAGGGCAGCAATGCGACGCATGGACGGACGGTCGTTGGGTCGTACGATGGGTCCGTCAGCTTGTGCGTTAGACAACTAGCACAGCAGACGTATGTAAATCTGCATGTCTGTGCATATTCATGTCGGTTTATTCAATAGATGCAGACACCCACATGACGGTATGTTTATTTACGAGCGTTTGAATAAGCAACAAAATGGATTTTTTACGAATGCAACCTCAACAAGTAAGGTAGCGCCAAGTTCGGGTGCAAACGAACAATTTATACTCTTGCAACTTGCAAGCATCAAAGCCAGGGAAATACCCAGGTTGGGCATTGAAGATATCTTTGGCACAACGGTCGGTAAATTCATTCTCCACGATGAAACATTCCCAAATGTGTTGAGGCTCGAAATATAGTATGATTAACTGTAGTACTAGATTTCAGCATAGAAAAATTCTTCGAGCTACCTCGCTATCTCCGGATCGAAAAGCCCGCAACCAGATCGATCATGTTGTGATAGACGGAAGACACTTTTCCAGTGTTTCAGACGTACGTACACCCCGAGGTCCCAACATCGTCACACTCGTTAGCAACTCGGTATAACGGAACTTTGAAGCGCCTTACGGAAACGAAGCCATTGGTTTTTGGAAAATGCAAATGAACAGCTAGTACGATGAGTGCCTTGCCGTACCGAGAGTTGAAGAGGAAAGCGAGACGCATTTGCAAACAAAAAAGTGAGAAGACGAAATGAGTGAGTACGAAGAGCTTGCCAAGCTGGCCGACAGAGGTAATGCTTGAAAATTCTACGAAAAAATGTGGCGATCAACAAAAGGTTTCAAGACCGGAACATACTATTGTAGAACCCCCAGAGGTGATCTAGTGACCTATGCCTAGAGCATACTAAAATTATAGAGGGAACGCTTCTCCAACCTGCTGGCAGGGAAAAATACCACCAGGAGGCGTTGAATCGGTGACACTGGAGCGTACGTTCCATTGCCGGACCATCAAGAGATCGAATAGCAATTACCCGTCTGAAGAAAAACAAAGCGGCGGAGTCGATGGATTGCCGGACGAGCTATACAAATATGGCGGCAAAGAATTGATAACAAGCATGCATCAGCTTCTTTATAGAATATGGTCGGACAAAAGCACCCCCGATGATTGAAATTTAAGTGTACTCTGCCCAATCCACAAAAAGGGACACCTCATAATTTGCGTCAACTAGCGGGGGATGAGCCTCCTCAACATCGCATGTAAGGTTCTATTCAAACTACAGTTCTATATCTTAATTTAGTGCTTAGTTAAGGTATTTTATACGTTTTCGATTAATGACGTTTTGTAGGCGTGGCAGTGGTCCGTTTACGCCCATTTACGAACTACACCTTAGTTTTTTGTACCAAGTGCACCTAGTTTCACCTAGATATTTTTATATTTACTCAAGTTACAGTCTACACGGACGGACGGACAGACAGACAGACAGTTACCCGGATTTCAACTTCCCTTATCATCCTAAAAATGTTTATATACATAACCCCATATCTATCTGGCTTGGTTTTAGATGATGCGTACAACCGTAAGGTGAATAAAACTATTATACTCACTAGCAACATGTTGCAAGAGTATAAAAATACGTACACTGTTGCAGCGTTGCATTTGTAGCAGGTAAATGAGGTTGTCTGGGTAGCGTAATAGACAGCGGAAGTGCAGAAATTCAATGCAGCGTTTAATAGGACGTGCAAGGATGCGAGAATGGATTAGTGGCGTTGCCAGATTGGTACGAATCAGAAAGAAAAATAGTTGCTTGATTTTATAGGCTCACAAGTTAGGCGTATTTTTTGTTAAAATTATTCCGGTTATAATTGGTCAATTGAAAAGTCCACAGTCTGGCACATAGATGACGCTACTAGAATTAAACTATATTCATTTTGCTATGGTAGGCTGGGAACTTTTCATTTGAGCTGTTAGATAATATGAATCTCAAAACAACCTCGACAGTTCAAAACGCTTTGTCTATCTATGACAATCTGATGATCCACTTTTAGCAGCTTATGGGTAACACAAAGGACGAATATCTGTATAAAATGAGATCCACCGATTTTGGATTAACCCTACGACCTAAACTAACTTAACTTACTAATCTGCTTTAGTCAACATACATTTGTGCCAAAAAGATTTCGAAGTTATATGATACCAAAATTTAGTATCGAAAGTCACTGTTAGAGAATGCAGGCTGATCAAATAAGCAATTAATATTTTGATATCCAGAAATTATTAGGGTGGGAGAAAAACAAAGAGAGATAGAGAAGACTGGTTTTTTCGAGTTATATAAATTAAAAACATTTTTTCTTTAATACGAAGTATCTCGACAACGAACACAGTATTAAATTGCTGCCTGCCAATAATCGAAAGGTATTCATTGGAATCAAAGAAACTTTACGAAAGGCTTCTTGAAAAAAGCGAGCTTGGAACGAAAAGGTCTCCTAGAGAGGATTTTTTGTTGTTGTACATTCCTCACTCCTTCATAATTTTGTTAAGTGCTGTGAAGCTTATTATTATCGGCCAGATATAAATCCGTTTCGGTTGTGTGGTTGCGAATTTCATGGAAACGACAGACCCTTATAGAGGATACTAATGATTTCCTAGATGTCAGAACTGAATTCTTTAGCATGATTAAATCAGAGATGGTTAAAGCAACGATCTAAAGAACAGTGACCTGCACATAGCAAAAAATACCCGTGCTGAGTTCAATACCTACGGCTCCTTCACTAATAAATAAATAAATCCACTGATCAGTAAAAAGTCTACAACTTTGCTTCCGCCAACTTTGCTTCCGCCGTTTTCCAACAGATGTCTCTAGGGTCAACCACTGGTCGAATAAGTCGTTTTATAGCGATCTTGGACATTTGTGTCAACACTAACCCAACAAAATATTTGTAGAGATCTGTTTGCTTCCCAAACTTATTCTCAACTGAAAATGTCACTTTTGGAGCCGAATTCTAGACATTTGCGGGAAATTTTGCTTTTCTTTTTTAGTTCCAAGAAAAGTGCGGCTGAGGCTCATCGAATGCTTTCGGATACGTACGATGAGGCTGTCCAAAGTGAAAGAACATGTCGCGAATGGTTTCAACGTTTTAAGAATGGTGATTATGAAGTCGAAGACCGGCATGGTGGTGGAAGGAAGAAGATTTTCGAAGATGCTGAATTGGAAGCATTACTCGACCAAGATGCGTTTCAAACCCAAGAGGAATTGGTTGAATACAAAGTTGCAAGTGACACAGCAAGCCGTATCAAAACGCCTCAAAGCCATGGGGATGATTCAGAAACAAGGAAACTGGGTTCCTTACGACTTGAAATCAAGAGATGTCGACCGGCGCTTCTTTGCATGTGAACAGCTGCTTCAAAGGCACAATCTAAAGGGATTTTTACATCGCGTTGTAACGGGCGACGAAAAATTGGTCCACTACGATAATCCTAAGCGAAGAAAGTCATGGAGAAAGCCTGGACATGCCTCCACGTCGACGGCAAAACCGAACATTCACGGCGCCAAAGTCATGCTCTGCATTTGCTGGGACCAGCGGGGGGTGATATATTATGAGCTGCTAAAGCCAAGTGAAACCATCACAGGAGATCGATACCGAACGCAATTGATGCGTTTGAGCCGAACACTAAAAGAAAAACGGCCACAGTACGAGGAAAGACACGATAAAGTCATTCTCCATTATGACAATGGTCGGCCTCACGTAGCAAAGGTGGTCAAAAAATATTTGGAGACGCTGAAATGGGAGATCTTACCCCACCCGCCGTATTCTCCAGACGTTTCTCCATCTCACTACCACTTGTTCCGATCAATGGTCTAGCTAGCGAGCACTTCAGTTCTTATGAATAAGTCAAAAATTGGATTGATACTTGGATCGACTCGAAAGATGAGGGGTTCTTTCGTCACAAAATACGCATGCTAGGCCTAATACATATGTTGACTGTCGAGTAGAGGATCCAGATATTTCTTTCTTATGTGAGGAAATCACGTCGAATTTGCAGCCGTATACTGATATCTCGACTAAGCTGGTACGAAAGTGGATGAGAAAGTT
Source organism: Bactrocera tryoni (assembly GCF_016617805.1). NCBI lineage: Eukaryota > Metazoa > Arthropoda > Insecta > Diptera > Tephritidae > Bactrocera > Bactrocera tryoni. The sequence continues at coordinate 57,893,735 of NC_052499.1, forward strand.
GGAGTTGGAATTAAATATCAGAGAATTTTTATTCATTTACTATGGCGGTTGCTTGTAAGTAGTTGCCGCCACGGAGGAAATAAGTTCAAATATACTTTTGGAAAAACTATGATATATACGTTTAGCACTGATTACATATGAAGCGTAGTAGTTGAGGATCTTTCTCTAAGACACCAGAATATTTAAGTATTAATTGTAAACAAGGCTCTTTCGAAACATTTTACTCACTTAGACATTCTTTTAGGATTGCTTTTTTTTGGAAAATTGAATATTAAAATATCTTGGTAAATTCTTCTCCTTGGGAGGGTGGAGCTCCCGACTTTCAGTCTCTCTAAAAAAACACGCCTAATGAAAAGGACACAACCGCCTTGGATGAGAGACCCCCGTATTAAATATTACCATTAAGGGGCATGCACCTGGACTGTTCGGTCCTTTAATTGGGAAAGTGCCACTGCTCAGCTCGTTGCTGCTCTCGTTAGAAATAAGAATTTAATATGCATATATTAATAGATTGGTGAAATCTCATCTAAAATTGAAAAAGTCGCAGTAAAGATAATTATGAGTGAATTTTTATGGTCTGTGTTCGGGAAATCATAAGACCCAACAGGTTCGAGTTGTGTCCATTTAATAGTTTAAAATATCATTATACTATAATTCAGACTGAGGAATAGAAAGATTCTGAAATATGTATATTTTTATAACCTGAACAGAGTATAAGCTCTTAGCACCCAGAAGGAAACGTTTTCGTTTCCACGACAGACAGGCTTACGTAACCGGCACGGACCCGGATTTTTACCCGGCCAAGGACTGTCAACTCGACATTATTCTCGCTACAAGAACAAAAACAACAAACGTTCTCATATCAACAATCAGTGTAAACAGCTGAGTCGCTTTAGCCATGCGCGTCTTTGTGTATGTGCGCGAACTCACCCTTTTCGCTCCAATAATATCATATAAACTGATCGATCGGAATCAAACCCTTATGCATATGGAAAAGTCTATAATTTGACCAGATATCTTCACGAAATTTGGCAGCGATTATTTTCTAAGACCACGCTAAAATCTCCGAAGAAGTTTTTCAGATCGAACCAACTACGTTAACGTTTTTTCGCGTTTCCACTAATGTTGTAAGAAAACGCTTAATTATCAAATATAATAAATATAGCGCTAGTGCTGCCAAAGGCCAAATAGGCGAAGGCTGCAAGATTAATGTGCAACACGCCAAAACAGCGGCAACAATTGCAGCTGCAGCAGCAACATCTATTCACAGCGTACACTGGTAGCTGCTACTTGTAATCATAAACCAGCGCTTAACAATACGAATACACACATGCTCACTAGTGCCAATATTTAAGTATGTGTGTGTGTGTGAAAAGTATTAGTTATAAATGGTGAATTTTACGCATTAGAAGGCGTTTAAGCAACAAATAAGCGCACACACTTATTTATTTACAGATTTGTATGAGCGCATTTATGTTTGGATGTACATATGTATGTATGTATCTCTAAGAAACGAGCGGGGGCCTTGCAATCGCTCGTTGGCTGCTTTGTGTGTGCTTTTTGGGTTTATGAGCGCAATTTATCAAGCTTAAGCCAATTTTTCTTCAAAACAAAATCGTGTGGGTATATTTCTAAGCTCACTATAAAATGCTCAAATTTGCATATAACTTAAAGGTTTTCACTGAAAAGACTTGGATGAAGGCAGTAAATGTCTTTTGATGTAAAATGAATAAGTCTCTTGGCATAAAAGGTATTATTTTAGTTTCAAGTGTAAAATAGTTAGGAATTAACTAATTTTCAAAAACCTACAAATTATTATACCAATGCTTACTTTGTTGAGATTTTCCTGACATATGACGACAGTTGGAAATTCAATTATTCTCTTCGACAAAAGTTCTTCTACCAAGAATATTTCCGTTCCAAATTTCTACATTTACTTCAGATTATATATCTAGAACTCTAAGTTTTTTTGAAGTTTTCAGACTGTCAGAAATTGTTTAACAGGAAATGCTCTGGAAACTTATTATTCGCAGGGTAAATCCAATATAATTCGTTAAAAGGCAAGCCAAAAGCAAATAATGAGATTGCAAAATCTTACGGGTGTTTCGATAGTATGAATGTTTTACTATATCCGAAGATCTGGCCATTGTAGATAATCCATTCCTTGCGATCTGTATTTTAAAGTTCACAAGAATGCTATGGTCTCTTAAAAACTGCTGAGGATACATAATAGCCGATTTATCGGTAGACTTTAAAGTCTAGTAAAGAGAGAGTTTATTTTTTTCATTAAATTGAGGGTATATTCACCACCGTATATCGATAAGTCATTTTGATTTTCCCAGGCCTTTTTTACAGCGAAATCATAGACAGGAAGAAGTAATAATCACTTGGTTCGAGGTCCGGATTATAAGCTGAATGCATAGAGATATCCAAACTAAGCTCCTGGAGCTTCTAGCGAGTGTGTGTGGTCTGGTGTTACCCCGAGGGAACACAATTCCTCGCCTTTTTGGTCAAAGCTGGTAATCTATGGGCTGTTGCTTGCTTCTGACGGTCCTATTATTAACAGTATGTACTAGCCCGAATTAAGAATCAGCCTTGTATTTTCGCTTGAGATTATCGTGAATCAATTTTCATCACCAGTAATCATCCGCTTACAATATTGAATTCTGATTCAAAAGGTTTGTTCCGAAGTAAACAGAACTTTAAGAAAATAAACAAAACAAATGGTTTTTCCGGCAAAATCAATTTATTTTATTCAAAAAAGTCTCCTTCTGCTTCAATACAGCTTTTTGCACGGTCCAAGAGCATGTCGAAGGAGTGTTTTAGCTCGTTGGCCGGTATGGCCGTCAGTACGCCGTTGCAAGCCTTTTGAATGGCCTCTACGTCTGCATAACGCTTTCCTTTCATGTGCAAATGCATTTCTCCAAAAAGAAAGAAATCGCACGGTGCCATATCACGGGGAGTGGATAATGGTTAAAATGTGATTTTTGGTCAAATCGGTCACAAACGCCGATCGATGACAGGCGCATTATCGTGCAACAAACGTCAACTTTCATCTTCGCGATATTCGGGCCGAACACGTCGAATACGGCGCACCAAACGCTTCAAAACTCCAAGGTAGAATATCGCATTAACGTTTTGGCCGAGTGGAACAAATTCTTTGTGGAAAATACCCTTGGAATCATAAAAACAAATCAGCATTGTCTTTACTTTTGACTTCTCCATGCGCGATTTTTTGGGTTTCACGCACATTAAGTGCTGCACAAAAGTGAATTGCCTTCCAACCATATCTTCATCTAAATAAATACATTTTTCACATATGCACGACATTTCCAGTTTTTTATATTTCACAACAAAACCAAAACTAAATTGTTATTACAAATAACTTAATTACAACAAGCCAATGTCTAGATATTGGAAATATAATACCACTTAACTTGAAATCACAGTTAGTCTAGGTTTAGCCGCCTGTGTACAGTTAAGTGCCATCAACCGGATATCCGTTACAAGCTCTTCACCGCAAAACCGCAAACAAACACATTCACACATACACACACATATATTCATCGTGATTGTGCATACACTACAAATGCGAGCCTACTAAAAAGCAAAAACAAAAACACATACAAGCAATCATGCGGAGAAACCATATACAGCCTAGAGAGCAACCGCCGCCGCCACTTTCTGGTCGTTGAGCCCGATGTGAATGATTCCTGTACTACCGCTGATTAACAGCCCAGCAACCAAGGTATCATATGTATGTGTGTGTGTATTTGTGTTCTGCAAATATGCAGTTTTGTATGCACTGACGTCTCGACTACTGTGTCAACACCAAATTTCCCAAATTATCACACAGAGTTCGTTGACTTTGCTCCGGCTGCCACTTTGGATGCGTCTGTCGATTTTGCCCTGCATCCGACACCAAAGGATAGCGCACGACACACAACCTACCCCAATAATGGTGGAGGCAAATTGAAGTGTAGTACCGTTATACACACATACATAGAAAAGTAGGTACATATGTGTAATTTTGTCTGCACACATGCAAATAGGCCAAAACGCTTGCATAAACGTTCAAGCCGAAACGGATGTCTGGTTCTGACAGTCAAGCAGCTACAATAACAAAAACAAGAGCAATAACAATAACATTATGTTAGCAGTGGAAGAGTGTTGGCAAAAACAGTGCTGCCAGAGAAGCCAATATAATAAGGTTATAAATTTGTAAATGACAGTAGGGCAGATATGTTGTCCTTCAGCGAAGTGCGTACTTTAGTGTGTTAACAGTGACTGCGAAAAGTGAACGCATCCGCGGATGGTGAGGTTCAGATAAGTTGTCATTGAGGTCATCCAATGGTAGGTCCAGGAAAATTGGTGTCGGACCATAGGAAGAGAGAAGAGAGGTTAGCAGTGTTAGTGTCATGCGGGGACTCGTTGACCGTTGCACATATATTTGGTATGTCGGGGTCAATTCTGGCTAAGTAGCCAGAGCGAAGCTGCGCAAGTTTCACTCTCAATTCTTGCGGAAACTCGAGCTCGTCGAAGACGTATATAGGAAGGAACCTCTTTATGCTTCTAGGAGGCGGTTCTGCTTCAAGCAGGGAGTGGCGTTTAGGTGGCATTTGACTCGGAATAGACTGTGCGAGCAACCAGAAGTTGCTGAGTGGTTCTCGCACGAGACATACAGTTTGTTTGAGCTCCTAAGCACCGTAGGGGTCCTTCTTTGGTCAATCGAGTGGCGACTTTTGGTGCAGAGGCAGCAGAAAAAATCCTTCGGCCCGAGTTTAACTCGGTGCCAGCACGAGTCAGGAGGATACGGAGCAACCCTGCTGTAGAATGAAAAACTTAATCTAAAACCCACCTACCCAAACGAGGTTAGACCTCTGAAAGTACATCCGGATAAAATCTGGGTCAATTGCGATAACTAAAACCAGCTGTTGTGGAAGCTGTTCTCTAGTATAAATCAATGGTAAAAACTAAACTCGAATGTAAACTGGTTAGATGTTGGGTATATAACTATATTTAAAAGTGGAGATATTGGCGTGGAAGACGAAGAATGTACCGAGCGAACAAAAAAGTTTGAAGATGAAGAACTCGTAGAATCTTTAGAAACATCTGAAACAGCTATTTGAATGCAGCACGACGCATTCAAAAGCAAAAAAATTGATGGCTTCATGAATTGTTGCCAAGAGGTTTTGAAAAACGATTTTACATGGCAGTAAAAATAATAATATTTTCTATGTGAGCTTTATAAATAATTATATATGTACATACTTAACTTTTCACTTCAGAGCTATTGAGTAGATATCTAAGTAGTTGAAAAGTTTATTTTTACCTGAAAAAATAGAAAGAAAACCAATATATTACTGTACCGAATGCAATTAAAATATATAAATACATATATACATATATATTTAGAAATTTAATACAAAATAATATTGTAAAATATAATAGATATTACTAGTATTTTGAGTAGCACCCTCCCCTACTGCGCCACCTTGGTACTGAAACCTCAAAAATGCACTAAGCTCAACTACATTAGCTCCGATATCAGCTGATCCATAATTAATATTATAGTTTGTGAGTATAATGAATGATTCAAGTAAAGATACTTTTTCAACAGCCTTTTTTTGGCACATCACGCGTGATCCGTGTCAAACTGTCATGTTATTTTTGTTTAGTATTGTTTGGCATTTCATCACGGAAAGACTTAAGACTGAACAGCGTTTAAAAATCTTTCAAGTTTATAACGAAAACTCAAGTTCTGTAAAGAATGTGTTTCCCACAACTTATGGTCAAAATAATTGGCCTACTGAGCATACTATTCGCAACACCATCATCCATCTTGATACCAAGCATTCATCATTGGATAATATTCGACCGAATAGACCACGTCCAGTATGCAGTGAAGAAAATACAGCAGCCTTAGCTGAGAGTGTACACGAAGTTCGTGGAAAGTCAATTCGTCGCCGTTCGCAGCAACTCGGACTGACGTATGGAACACTTGGCACATTTTACGTCGAGATCTTAAATTGAAAGCATACAAAATACGCTTGTACAAGAACTGAATCCGTTCGACCTACCCAAGCGACATCGCTTTGCTCTCGAAAAGTTCCGTGGGCTCTTGAAAAGTTCCAAGACAGTCCAACTTTTTCGAGGAAAATTTTGTTCAGGCCTCATCCTATTTCTGGCTCAGTGGGTATGTGAATAAGAAAAAATACCGCATTTGGGACGAAGAGCAGCCTGCAGATATTGAAGAGATGAATTTTCAACCATAAAAAACAAAAGTTTAGTGTGTTTTCAGGGCCGGTGGAATCAGCGGCCTGTATTTTTCTCAAAAATGATGCCCTGGATAACTGACTATTTCATGCCTGAAAATAAAGCTCCCAGTCTCGACGACATTTGGTTTCAACAAGACGGCATCACTTATCACACATCGCATCAATCAATTGATTTATTGAGAGAACGCTTCGGTGAACAGATAATTTCACTTTTCGGGCCGGTCAATCGGCCATGAAGATCGTGTGATATCACGCTGTTAGACTTTTTCCTGTGGATATGTATAGCCTAAAGTCTATGCGGATAATCCCGCTTCGATTCAGGCCTTGAAGCAAAACATTACGCATGTCATTCGCCAGTTATCAGTCGAAACGGATGGACCATCTGAGACATAGTCGTGGCCAACATTCGAATAAATTTCCCGTTAAATTTGAATTTTCTTTATCTTTCTTTAAGAAAAACAAATAAAAACTTTACTTTACTTGGTGTGGGTTACCTATTTCAGAACTGTCCAACGGAGTTTCAAACCTAAGACGACTCATATAAGTTTTCAGTCATTTTAAACTTATACGATTGTAAAATTTTGGCATATTATTCTCTTATCGTAGCCTGAGAAGACAAGTAGATAGTGATATTTCGTTGAATCGGAAAGAAAATGCAACCCAAGATGCGCTAAAGATAAACAAGCTTACAGTTTCTGTTGAAGGAACTATGTGACCGCACTGATACATACTCCATTTTAGCAAGCGATGATGTTAAAAGAGAAGAATTTAGATATTCTTTAAAGTTATGGACAGATAATGGCGCAATTCTAGTTTAGACCTTTTCTAAAGGTTTAAATCTCTGTAAAAATCTGTTTTAGACCATTTTTAAGACGTTAGTAATTTTTTTTGTGTCTTGCTTATGACAATTCTAAAAGTCACTGTAACCATTTGAATATGTGTCTAAGTTAGTGACTGCATAAAATGCGGCAGCTCATATATCACACATAAGTGGGTGAGGGTCGGGCTGAGTACATCTACATGCAACGCACATAAAGCAAACATAATGCTTTTGTAAGTAAACACATATACATATACATATATATGTACGGTATTGAATCTGCCTTATCTACTTGAGCTTGCAAAAAGGGTTGCAATTTATTACCGCTATGTGAGTTAATGCTTTTTACTCTTGACTATGCGCGCATTTGTAATCACGTACTTTTACGTAATAGCAGAGCAATTAATAAACTTACAAACTTTCTTCTCTGGTTAGTACAACTTTTGAAAATTGCTGAAATTTTTGTGTCTTCAAGTTTTTTAGTATCATAATTATATATCATAACTTAAAAATATTATTTCGAGCTGAGAAACTAGCTTCTAGAACTCTTCCTTGTTTTTTGTTGTATACATCTGAGCCTTTAGTCTAATCATCAACCCAAGGTTTAGTTGAAGTAGTAAAAATCTACACTTAATGGAAATGCATAAACACCGACAGCTCATGCAATTTCGTTCGTGCTGCCATGAACCGTATTATGACTACATGAATTTTGCCGTAGAATTCTAACAAAATTGTCTTTTTTTTTTCAAAATAACCTATTGTTATTGCAGATACCGAGCTTTTGTTAATGGCTATCTATTTCCAACAGGGATTTCAATTTACTATTTATATCATCATGAAATCTGCACAATATCACGATTTGTTGTTTTCTAGCATACTACCACCACTTCACTGCTCGTCGAAGTATTCACATTTCATTTCCAACTAAGAAACCGCAAAAATTTTTTCGACTGACTTTTCATCTTCACTGTTTTTACTTTAAAAAAGTACAAATCCATATTTCCAGTGAATTTTCTTTTATACCCAAGGCCAACATTTATCTCTCCTTGTACGATGATTTGTTCCTGGTTATGGCATTTCCATGTGCTGGTTTAGAACTTTACAATAGAAGAACAGACAATAGCAGCCATATTCCAAAGGTAACTTAAACATACGACACCATAATAAATCATAGAAGCTTAGGTGAATCCTTCTAATTATTATCTGGTTGTCAATGGCACTGATAGCTTTACAATAAATTGCATACGAATCCTTACAAATTAATATCTATTTTCATGTGCTTATTATCTACATAGTAAATGTAATTATATATAGGTATGCAATATATAGTACATTAAATCTTCATTTATGTTTTTAGGTATACAGTTATATACGACTATATAGTATAAACTCTAGGTAAAACGTAATCTAATTGAGGTCAGCGAACCAAAAAAACTATCATTTGTACAGTTCGTTAAACTTCTTTTTTATTGGCGTAGATATCGCTGTCGCGGTTATAGCTGAAAGGACACAACAGCATTCGATCAGAGACTAAACTATTTAAAGGAAATATAATTTTTATTATATCAGAAAAAATGATTTTGACTTCATATTTCCTCAGCTTATGTTACAAAAAATGTTCTCAGTAGTAGTTTGATATTTATGTAATCTAAAAGGATCCTGGAAACTAATTCTTAGTGAATTTCTTAAAATAACCATAACGTTCTGGTTCAATGAGATTATCCAAAACTCAAAATATTAAACGGAAAAACCAACTTTAATGAATTTTCTAACATGATAACGACCTGATTCAATTAATCTAAAATTGTTCTGCAATCGGGTTGATCAACTTTAGCTTTCAAGACTTTAATATCAGAAGTCTAACTCTTAATAAGTTCAGACTACAGTTGCAATCGTAGTGCTTTAATACACCAAGAAGTTTGTCTAGCACACAGCTGTGATCGAAATTGCATCTATATACTTAGAGACGAATTTTCATTTAGGTGTGTAACGGGTTTTTTAATAGGGACGCTAAAAAAGTAGACCGATAGAGACAGCAAACGACGCCAAATTTTTCCCGCTCACATTTTCCTTCCGTAAGGTTTGCCATTTCATTATGGAATGATATATGATCCAACAACGAGTCGAAATTACTAAAATTTACTTCCGATTTTCGGAGTCAGTGATCTAAATTTTAAGAGCACTACGTCCAATTTCTAGACGTCATAATCGTCCTGTCAGATCAACAATTGAGCGTCTAGTGGTAAAATTTGAATCCATAGTGCCAGTGAGACAAAGAAGTGCCCGTAGTGAAGAGTATATTGCTGCCGCTGGCGCATCAATTGAGAAAGACGCAAATCAGTTTTTCACACATCGTTCTCAAGCGTTGGGCATCTCTCTACCGTCGTTGTGGCGAATTTTGTGAAAAGATCTTGACCTACATCCTTACAAGATCCAACTAACACAAGAATTGAAGCCGCTTGACCACCAAAATCGTTGTATGTTCGTGAATTGCGCTAAGCAACAACTTGAAAATGATCCGGATCTTCATCGAAAAGTCATCTTCAACGATGAGTCTCGTTTCTGACTGGATGGCTTCATCAATAAGTAAAATATGCGTTATTGGTCAGCCAGTAATCCACACATACTTCATGAGCCACCATTAATCCCGAAAAAATTACGGTTTGGTGCGATTTATGGGCCAACGCCGTCATTGGCCCGTTCTTCTTCCGTGATGATCAGGACCGACATTTTACTGGGAATGGAAATCACTACCACTCAATGATAACTGAATATTTTTGGCCTGAATCGGATGATATGGACTTGGACAATATGTATTTCGAACAGGACGGCGCCACAAGCCACACAGCGAATGTCACAATTTATTTATTGAAAACCAAGTTTGGCGAACATTTTATCTCACGAAATGGACCAGTCAATTGGACGCCTGGTACGATTTTACGCCGTTAGACTATTTCCTGTGGGGCGACGTCAAATCTGTGGTCTATGCCAACAAGCCGGCGACGATTGATGAGCTTCTTCGTACGTATTTCGAAAGTGAAATTACAGCAATATCGGCCGATTTAGGCTTGAAACCCATCGAAAATACATAATAGCATCGAAAGTACTTTCACAGAAATAAAGAATTTCATGAATATCCCAAGCCGTTTTTGTTTAATTAAAAAAAACTGTTGTAGCGCTCTTATTGAAAAACCCGTTACATATACAAGGACAAGGGCGGATGGCTCAGCACCATATCCCCTAAACTATTTGTATGATCGAGATACATCTATATAATGATATATGTATGCTAAGTTCAGAACATGCTATACCAACTACTCTAGATGGACTATACTATCGGTAACTACACGGTAAGGTTGATAATCTTACTGTATGCCAGTTGTAGAAGCGGTTTGGAAGAAAATGAAACCGCTTCTCAACACCTCCCCTGATTATTCTGCCATTAGGTGATCACGTAAAGACCTCTACGCTCAAACACTTTACACACATCCCCATCTCGAACAGCAGCCAAAGAACCTGTCCTCACCGAAACCAACTTAACCACTGTGTATACAAAGGTAATACTAAATTTGCTAATGACTAAAGAAGAGAGAGTTTAACAAAGATTGTTTGAGGTCTAGTTGTACAATTTCCGCTCGTTTATATTTCTATGACAACCACCGTTACTTTCGAGATGTACAAGATATACAAGAAATCCATTGAAAATGAAAAAAAATCTCAATATTTAAAAACCTAGTTTATAGTAATACCTCTACGGGTCCCTACTATTACGTACTTTCACGATCCCTCTATAATTGTTGAAATCACATGCTAATGCTATTAATATCTTAAACAAGTAACACACCGTCATATTGTCATATAATGATGACAGCATTTGCCATAAATTAATTTACGACCAAGACTGTTGTGTAACAACAACAATATTTCGGTTTCGTAAAAATTGTAGTTGAGCGCTTGTAGATATAAAATTTTTACGACGACTATTTGCTTAGTACGTGCATCTGTATAGGCTGAGTCATAAGCGTTATGAGCAGTTCCCACGCTTTTCAATTGTTTATTTATAATCGCTATAAATCGTTATGGGTTGCTGAGATTAAATGCTCCTTACGGTAAGTACTAAAGTATACTACGTATTCTGTGGAATTGCAATTAGAAGATGAGAAAACTCAATTTTTGATTTATATTAAGATTGGATTTTTGACGCAACTTCAGAAATCTGATATTTCTTATTTTATGGTATATACGCAGCTCACGTTTCACCACTTGATGCAGCATCAGTAGCTTTCTTAACTGAGACATTTCAGCACATTAATAACCACTTCGTCCCCAGATATAATCAAGACTCAAAGATTTTTACAAAAATCTTCCTGGACGACTGTTATCCATGCTTCTTTCTGGGCTATGAACCGAAAGATTCGATTTTATGTTGGATAATATATAGTGGACTAGTTTTATTTGAAAATATCAACCTTTTCGACTTTATGATATTTTGTCATTTCATTCATAACCAAGAAACCTCAAAATATTGTCTATAGATGGTTCTACTTCAAAATGCTGATTTTCCATTAAATTCCTTTTCACTTTTATGAGCGATTAACAGATTCACCAGCGATGAAACGAGACACGAGTGTCTTATGCCTTTTAAACGATTCTAGAGACACGAAAACTAACCATACATAGTTTGATTGATTTGATTATAATAAAGATCTCAGCAGAAAACCAGCATCTTAGAAGCACTAATAAAAAGCAGAATAAAACTTTGGAAGCGAAAAGAAAAAGTAGTAATGTCTGTATGTTATAAGGTCCTTGAAGCTAACATTTCTTGTATCGGCTAAGCCGTGATCGATTTCGACTATAATTTCGTCATAGTTTCAACATTAAATCGTAAACACATTATCCATAAGTGATTAGAGTGTTTTCTTAATATCTTTAACAGACAACGGCCGGCATCTGCGAGACAACTTTGACGGGCTCAGATTTTCTGTGCGCTTCTTAGTAAAAGATCAGAGCAAAAGAATTTGAAGACTTCGTTCAACCAGCGCTAGCAGTGTTCGAGTAAAGAACTATGAGATTTATGGACTTTTATAAGTACGAGTATTCACCACTAGAGTATGATGATATGAGGAGTTCCCAAGATATTCGGGGCACACGACAGTCGCGCCCAGGTAAGCGGAACAGATCCAAATTTTCATCCGATAAAAAACTGTCAACTTTACGGCATTCGTCAATATTATTTGAATTGCAGCAACAACAACAACATTTGTTTTACGGCCACATCAATCTAGCGCGGTGAAGTGAAGTGGTCAATCAGGTCTCCTTAGCCTTGAAAATATCCATAAGAGCAGAACTTTCCTATGATAAACTTGATCAAAGTCACTTAAGGGGTTTCAGCGCTTTTCAAAAAGAAGAAGAAGAAAATTCTTTACAGTTTATGCGTTTTCACTTAAGTAGTTTACATTTCCGTTTGCAAAACAAGATCAAGAAGCAGAAAAGGTATTGAATTGTACAAAGCTTAGTAAGTGCTTAGCTTGCTACATGGCTTTAGTGCATTTATTACTGGTGTCGGTGGCAAGAATCCATCAATGCAACATGCAACTGCATATGCTTATTGATTTTTAGCGATACCCCACACCACCGGCTGCACGACCACGAAGCTTTAATTTCTGTTGACTTGGCTGCCGTTACCTACAAATATTTGTATTTACTTTTCTGCTTCTAAATAACAGCAAATACACAAGTGCAATATACTTAAGCATGTATACATATGTATACATGGATCCTTAGGTACATAATTGACACTGTGACGCATTAACACCACTACTGCCAACGGACGCAGCCAAACATCTGTGTAAATATGTATATATGTACGATCGCATGTAAGTACCTCAAGTGCATGTCACTCATCTGTAGCTGCAGTAGCCGTTACCGCCTGCCTTCTAGCCCGACTTTTACCAGCTTGGCTTGCACAGTGCCCTGAAATGCATAAGCCAAGATGCAAGTTGCCATCGCCACAAAGGGTAACATTGCAAGTTGCCTATTCTTCAGCGCTTTGCGTTTCAAGACAGCGATGGCGAAGTGCATGTGAATGTTGCGGAGCAAATGCAACCACTTCAAGCGCTGCAACAGTGCGCCAATGGTTGCAATTGCCGCAGAAGGACCAGCTACGAAGTGACGAACAGCGAAACATTAAATAAATAATGCAGCTACAGTAGCGGCGTAGCCTGATATGACGAAGCAGTATGCAAATAGAGAAGTCAGACAACAACAACAATGTTAGAAAACAACAATAATTGAGAATTCTTTACTAAAATGCCGATATTTATGTTTTAGGATGATCCAAAAACTTACTTAACGAATTTATGGAATAAAATAAAAATGAAAATAACCCGGCAAAGAAAAGTTCTTGTTTCCCAAGAGGACAAAAGTTAATAAAAAACGTTTTTTTTTTGTATATGGCAAAATTTGTATGCTCTTCGGCAACTTTTGAAATTAAACTTTTCATTCCATATAGGTTTATTTTAACTCATTAATTCGATAGGTTAATTGAGCTCAGAGTCTTTCCTTCCAGGGATATTTTCTTCTCTGTATATAGGTTCATTTTAATCCAAAAATTCGAAAATTTAGTTTTTGGACCACCCTAATAAGTATGAATAAGGTGCATGCACAGCGAAGGGCATGAAAAGAAGCGATAAGTGTTGTTGTTGACGCTGTTGAAGCAGTATTGAAAATCAAGGAGGAATCGCAAAAGGCGTTTGCAACTGTATTGCAACGAGTCAATTTTTCAAAAGCTGACTTCAATGTGTCAATATTTTCAAACGGTCGAATCGAACGAGCAGCTGGTTGAAATGACAACAAAAATTAGAAAATAATTCGGTTATAACATTTAGGTATAGTATTCACATTATTATTTTATGTTGTATTTTATATGACGACATTGACATAGTTCAGCGAATTAAAAGACAGCGGCTACGCTGGCTAGGTCATGTTGTTCGAATGGATGAAAACACTCCAGCTCTGAAAGTATTCGACGCAGTACCCGCCGGGGGAAGCAGAGGAAGAGGAAGACCTCCACTCCGTTGGAAGGACCAGGTGGAGAGGGACCTGGCTACGCTTGGAATATCCAATTGGCACCACGTAGCGAAAAGAAGAAACGACTGGCGCGCTGTTGTTAACTCGACTATAATCGCGTAAGCGGTGTCTACGCCAATTAAGAAGAAGAAGATATGTACCATTTTGGTCGACCACTTTTTGCCTCTTTTCCCTTAGAGACATTATTCCATCAGTGTAAAACATTTCTGGTTTCTCGGCGAAAAACTGCGTCAAGTAATTTTCACAGGCTTCTCTTGAAACCAACTTTACTCCTTTAAGGGCGATCTGCATTGACCGAAACAAATTGTAGTTCGATGGTGCAAAGCTAGAGCTATATGGTGGATGCATCAAAACTTCCCAGCCAAGCTCTCCCTGTTTTTGCCGAGTCATCAAAGATGTGTGTGGTCTAGCGTTATTCTGATGGAAGGCGAAGCCCTTTCTGTTGATCAGTTCTGGCCGTTTTTTCGATTGCTTGCTTCAATCTCATTAGTTGTTGACAGTAAAATATAGAATCCATCGTTCGACCTGGCTGGAGCAACTCATAGTGGATGATTCTTTTCTAATCCCACCAAGCACTCAGCCTAACCTTTCGAGGCGTCAATACTGGCTTTGTGACCATTTGTTGAGCTTGGTTGCACCGAAGCTAATATACCCATCACAGGGTGGCCGGACAACATGACTTAGTCAGCGCAGCCGCGGTCTCTTGATTCGCTGAACTGGCATCAGGGGTCTTTTTCAAGATCTCCCGCATGCTAAAATTATGGTCGTTAGAAAATTTTTTAGGTCTAATGCCACACTGATAAGGTTTAAGCAGTTTGTTGACGGTGGGCTTCAGTTTTTCACAGGCTACGCTCTATAAGACCTTACATACGATATTAAGAAAACTTATAACACGGTAATTGGCGCAGATTGTGAAATCCCCCTTTTTGTAAATTGGGCACAGCACACTTGATGCTTGCACCTTGTCAATTCTTCTTCAGACGGGTAAATGCTATTCGAACCTCATCATAATCAAGCAATTGAACATCTATTCCACTATCATCGATTGGGGAAACGGGTTCGCCATCTCCAGCCACTAGATAGATACCGACATAAATATGTATGCTCCGGTCTTGAAACTGCATCTTTTCGTTGAATTTTTGAACACTACTTCTATCGGCCAGCTACAATTGTGCTTATCAACTTATCCACTGGAGTGAAAGCCGGGACTCGACGACTGAATCCTTCTCCCACCATTAATCCCACACCGAATTTGCGCTCTTTTATAAGGCCGCTGTATTATATATATGTCACAAGGAACTACTTCTTGTCCCGTCCATCCCCTTTCTTTGACGGCAGTGATGTTAGCCTTTACTTTAATGAGGATATCAACCAGCTGGGCAGCGGCACCTTCTTAATTTAGGGACTGGATATCATAGTCCTTATAACGCACAACCTGGCTAGGCGAGTAGTATAAAGTTTTATACACATTTATATAGCGAGCCGCTTGTTTCAAAACCGCCCCCCACGCAGACGTACCTATGGAGGACAGAAGCAGCAATTAGACTTTAGCGAATCCTAATATGTCGGATTGGCTCCGCTGAAGCTTCGTCTCTTTTAGCCGTGACCCCAGTCTCCACACGGGTTGGCTACTGTATCTTACTGCAAGGGTTATTCCCGTTTCCAGGGTACGCGACGAGGACGAAAAGTAAGAATTGGGTATAGCCCCATGACTGTAACTGCATACCCAAAAGCAATACTATAACCCATTACTACCCCAACTTACTCTTTGATTATATAGTTAAATTATACTTTTCAAAGTTCTAAACTTACCTAATGACTTAAGACGACTATATAGATACTAAGGACTCATTTGACTATGACTTCACCTAGCTGCTCAGCAACTTTACCAAAAACTATGCAGTAGCAATTCAGAGTAGTTTCAAAATGTAAGTATTAGGAAATTGTCTAAATTAGTTTTCTTGAAATCATATCTATTAACGAATTAAATCTGATCGGACAACTCTGAAATTTTATTTTTTCTGTCTAACGCTTACATCAATACACATAATAATAATAATATTCGTTCTATCTGAGCTTTCTAGCCAAATTTTGTTCAGCGATGGGACCCATTTAGGTTCAATGAATAGGTAACCAAGCAAAATTGCTGCAGCTACCATTTCATTCGGAAAACAACGTTTTGGTGCGGTTTGTATGATCGGTTATTATGCCGGTGGGAACATAACCATCAATGGCCATGATAACTTACTATTTGATGTCTGAAATTGAAGCTCGTGATCTCGGCGACATATGGTTTCAATAAGACGTCGTCACTCCCCACACATCGCATCAATCTATAGACCTATTTGAGAGAATACTTCGATGAGCAGATAATTTTTAGGACGGTCAATTGGCCACCAAGATCGTGTGATATCACACCGTTAGACTTTTTTCTGTGGGAATATATAAAGTTTTAAGTCTATGCTGACAACCCCGCTTCGAATCAGGTCTTGGAGGAAATCATCAAGCGTGCCATTCGCCAGTTACCAGTCGAAATGCTCGAACGAGTCATCGAAACTGGGATTCATCGGATGAACCATCTGAGACGTAGCCGCGGCTAACAGTTTAAAGAGATAATCTTCTAAAATTAAATGGCAAAGAATTTTCTTTTGAATGATAATAAACACTGCCCAATAAATTTGAAGTTTCTTCTTTCCTTTAAAAAATAGGGAACCTCAAAATTAATCACTCTATATACTCATGTATACGGATACCACTTCAAAAAGATGTCTGGATATTACCTTGAACTGAAGTCAGCTTTGCTTTTGCCTTGTCTTATAAATTTCTTGATGAGAAAGCGAAATCCAAACACAACGTGCAGAAAAATGGCGAATCGAGCTCAGCTACTATTAAGTAAATAATTCTATTCTATATACTATGTGTAATTATTGGAAATTTTTTAAATTTTGTTTACAAAAAAAAGCTTCTGAATTGTATTTAACCTGTACATATACATACATATGTACTTAGTACATACCTCGCTTCATTCAGTAGATGTCAGCATAAATTTTCAGAGAATTTTTAAAACATTTAATATAAGTATGTACATACATACATATATATTTTTATGTACATATATCTGCGTAACAGAAGCGTTTTTCTACTTCTGCTCACTCTCTAACTTTTTACAAAATCCGTTTCAAATTAAAAGATTAGGCAAAAAGAAAAAAGTTTATACTTACATACATACATATGTATATTATTATGTCCATATGTGTATAAATACTTAAATAACTTTGACTAGCAAGGTTAATCTTTAGTAGCTTTATTATGGAAGCCTAGTATGTTTCGACTCATTCATACATATACCCGAGCCAAAGCATGTGCATGAGTGCTTACTCGTATATATATATATGTGTATACACATTTACATATGCGCGTATATGAATGTGTGTGCATGCAAATTGTTCATGGGATTCAGGGAAAACAAAATACTCGAAATGCAAGTCGGCTGCTACAAACAGCAAAAAACTCATACAAAAGCTTATGCCTACAAATTTACATCTACTTAAGTACATACACATGTATGGATGTATGTATGCATATAAGTATGTATATGTGTATGCATTGGGCACTCGAAAGCGTCAAACGACTACGCGTACGTCGTCGCATCAACTCGTATAAGCAACGACGAATGTGCATAAGAGTGTACATAAACGAACACGAGCTCATTTGCGGGGCGGAAATACGAATATATGCGATTGCAGTCGATTTTTGCGACCCACCACCCGCCAGCGAGCGCATGCAACACGCGACGAGTGGTCGTCCAGCCACTTCTTGGCCTACCACAATAACTTTTGCTGTGAGCGAGTTTATTTTACATGATTTGTCGCGAATTCTTCTACAGAGACTGAAACATATAGTCTGTTTGCTTTACCAGCATGCGGATTGCTTTCAGAGACATGTTATCAGAGTTGATATTATCATAAATTTATCTCATAACAGTAAATTGCCTAATTTCTCTAAACTAAAATGGACAGTTATATTGAGTCGACCAAATTTGCGAATATTTACGGCTACCTTACAAACAAGTTCCATCAGTTAAACGTGGGTTTTTAAAGCTCAAAGCAATTCATAATATCTCTATATATTAATACATGTATTTGATTCGTTTTCAGTAGTGAACGAGGGCAAGACGAAATATCTACTGTCATCAAACAGACAGTCGTCGCACTCCCGACTTGGCTGTCACGTCACTGTTGACAGTCGTAACTTCGAAATCGTTCATAGTTTCGTCCTCAAAATCAAACGCAGAATCACGTTTGTCAAAAGATGTTACTTTGGACTGAGTAAGCAATTGAAGAGTAAAGTCCTCTCGAGACGAACAAAGACCAAATTCTACAAGTCACTCTATCCCCGTCCTGCCACAACATCTGATATTTCGACGTTACGAGTTTTGGAGAGATAGAGGTTTTGCGGAAGATTTATAGTTCCTTGCAATGGCGAATACCGCACTCGATGGAACGTTGAAATGTACGAGATATACGGCAACATTGACATAGTTCAGCGAATTATATTGAAAACACTCCCGCTCTGAAAGTATTCGACACAGTTCCCGCGGAGAGAAGCAAAGGAGGAGGAGGTCCTGCACTCTGTTGAAAAGTTCAGTGGAGAAGGACCTGACTGCATTTTGTTTTTCGAATTGGCGCCAAATTGCGAAAAAAGAAACGACTAGCGGGTTGTTAACTCGGCTATAAACGCGTAAGCGGTGTCACATCAGTAAAGAAGAAGAAGGAGAAGAATTAGATTCTCCATTCTAATTCAATTCAAACAATCGACCTTGAACGGGTTCTTAGATTTAGATGATTCAGGCGATGAAAATTTATGAGGAAAATATTTAATTATTTTTCAGAGTTTTCAAAAATAGAACCTTCAACTGGGTCTGACACTTGGGTCTAACGGACGTTAAGTCTAAATTGCCATACATTAATACAATATATTTAAACATTAGCCATAAAACTTGTTTCGGGAGAGGGGCTTGGAATATAGAATAAAGGACGATTACACATTAAATCCTACTGATTTGAATATTTATCACCTTGTCTATTACCTTTTCAGAAAAGTTCTACTTCCTTATATACTATTTAGGATCAACGTTGACCTGGAGACACGTTTAATACGACGCTTAGGCTGATTTACAGATATCACGACTCGTAGTATCGTGGTGAAAAGCAGACAAAAGCAAAAGTATTCGGACGATTATTAATCTATCGGGTAGTTATGGATATTTACAGGAAAATGTTGGTCGCGAGTAATCTTAAACCAAATATACTTATGTAACATTGTTATGAACCAGTATTGCCCATATACAAGAATCTAATTGCTCTATTTATTAATAATAAAGTAAACATCAGCGGAAATATCGGTCTTATCCACCAAATAAGTGCACAGACTTCGACTTTCGTTTCGAAGTATATCCAACCATAAAGTTTGTAAACTATTGTAGCCACCCTGGAACCAGCCACAGTATTTTGTCGAGAAAAGTTACACAGAGTAAGACTCTTATCATGCCTGGGCCTTTATAAAAATCAAATTTATTGAAACACAAATACTATGTGGGATTCATGGACTTTTCTGTTATATAAAGTTAAACCGTTGGTAGGTTTATGGAAGTGTAGACTTATGGCAGCAAGTAAAATATCAAAACCTTGTATACCGAGGAGGCTGGAGTTGAAGTACCAATTGGAGTCTGACTACCTTTTTTCTTGTATCTGCAGCTTAATCCATACAGTATTATACGTACCACAGTTCTCTTAACAAAACTCAACATAAAGATTACTCATTGAAGATCTTCTCGGAATCCACTCAAAACAACAACATGGCTATTGAAGTCTACTGACGCATAGATGAGTATTTTCTACAACTAACAAACTTGTAGAAAACATATTCACACATATAAATAAGAAGACGAGAGAAGGTTCTCTCTGTACGCAGCGCTGAGAGCGTACAAATACACTGGCATAATAGTAATAATAATAATAATAATAATGATATCTACATAATAACATTGCTTAAGTACCCGTGTTCGGGTTATCTCTATCTACAAACAAACTGCGAATGGCAATGAAGTTCAGAATATAGATGTAGATATGTATGTGAGGGTACTCGTATATTTTGGATACATTTGTGTTTATGGCGCACTTGAAGATATTAAGCACCAAATCCATTTCGCGCTTTTAGCAGCGGCTGCAGCTGCTTGCTGGTGGTTGCTGATTGCCTGGTCAGTCTCGCCGCATACATTCAGTCGATGTGTTCGTTCGTTCGACCACCACGGCGCTGCCGTTTTGCGTAAATTGGAATTTTCTTCGACCTGCTACTTGCTATACAGTAGGTACAATGAAAACAAAAATAATCTGTTTGTTATTAGTAAGCAAACACACTCGACAGCAATAAATTGTTTACTGGAAAGAAGATTGGCGATTGGCAAAAAAACAGTGTGCGAATCGAACATAAATAATATATACTATACATATAATAAATAAATAAATCACAAATTCAATAGAGATTGAATGTATAGATGTATGCCTCCTTTATAAAGTATGTCGATACTTTTAAATTCAATTGGTTATTCCATTTGAAGGCACTGTAAAGCTCTCATACCGATAATACTTCATCAAAATTCTGAGGAGAACTTTACTGGACTCTGAAAAAACAAGATTTCGTCCAAAATATTTTACTAATAATATTTAGGAAAATTGTCAACCATTAGACCCAGTGTATTTGTTAATACAATCGCTTTCTCTATTCTAGTATTGATAATAATAATAATATAAAATGCTAATTTTGACGACAAAAACCCATTTCCGCTTTAAATAATACAAGAGAGTACATATATATTAACTCAACTTGATAACTTTCTTGTTTCTTTGACAGAAGAATATTTGATCCATATTATTTGTATATTTTTTGAGCATCCAAAGATAGCGTGCAGAGAAATGGTGAATCGAACACATCTAGTATATAAGATACCTCCAAAGTCTGCGTGCTCTGTATATAAGATACCTGCTTAAAGCGGTTTAATCGCATATAATTTTAACATCATTTGCAACATTTTTGATTATACCAGTTTATGAGACTTATACCAGTTGTTTGTGCCTTTCGAAACATCACAATCTTTCTATAGAGAGTAACTGTTTTCGATGAAAGTATATTTTCATGTTGGCAGCCGAAGGCCTCTGCTGCCAGTGCTGCTAAATATTTATTTGTAGAATATTAAGTATTGTACAAATAATTTATAAAAAAAAAAAAATATTTTCATGTACACATACTTTTGGCGCGTAGTGTGTATGGAAATTAGACGATATGCAAAGTAAATTTGTAAGGTAAAATGTTGGCAATTAATGCTGTTTTGCACAGCTGCTTAGATGTTTTTCACATGTACACAAATATTTATATATAAACACACCCATATATACACATATACTATGTATAGCTTATGTATGTATATATGTACCTTCGTGTATATTTCATTGCATTTAATTGAGGTGCACAATTACGTATTCATTAAAAACCAATAAATATTATAGACTTATTAATGTATAATTTGCAAGGAGCAATTTTCTAATGATTGGACCTCAATTTAGACATTTGCATATGCACTTGAGTTCTACATGAATATGTAAGTATGTAGATAAACATAGATATATTTAAATTCTTACATAATTTAAAACCTACTTTATCGCTCTTTTGCATGTGTATACTTCTAATTTTTAAATGGCCGAAGTTTAATTGGTTAATTTTGTTAAAACAATAATTTGTTTCATTCTTGTATGTTGTGTGTGTGTAAATATGTAGTTAGATTTCCAGACTTTTATCACGTAATATACTTGGCATACAGGTCGAACAAAAGCTTCAGTAAAATATTGACTGACTGCTATTAAACGGGTCGCATTAGCAATATTAACGTTGACACATGTAGAAGGTGCAGAAAAGTAAAAAAAAGATCGACATCATCTAGAATTCGGCTTATATACTTGAGTATCTAGGAATATCACAGTTGAGAGGACTAGAGGCAAACCAGTATCTATTAAGTATCTATTAAACTTCGCAAACAGCTTTTACATCACGAACATCAGAACCTCCATCTGCTATCTGTCTATCCTGTAAGTAAGGCAATATAATCTAACCTAACCTATTTTGCGTAGTATGGCATCAGCTTCGTCGTTTTCATCAAATGCCGAGAAAAATAGACAATCATCATCGTGTTATAACACTCGCTATTGACGCTACCGGCATTTCCTGCCTCATGTCGAAAGAATTGGGCATGCAATAGCATTTTCTGAACCAC
Organism: Bactrocera tryoni; assembly: GCF_016617805.1. Classification (NCBI taxonomy): domain Eukaryota; kingdom Metazoa; phylum Arthropoda; class Insecta; order Diptera; family Tephritidae; genus Bactrocera; species Bactrocera tryoni. The sequence goes on from NC_052499.1 coordinate 57,916,248, forward strand.
ACGAGGTTTTGACTCACCACAACAAGAAACATTTTGTTTGTTGACGAAGCCGTTAAGCCAGAATCGTGAGTCACTCGAGAATATGATGTTTCGATGAACGTGAATTTACAGATATCCGTAAAAAAAATGGCCCTCACGAGCTGTCAAAATCATGTCATACATATTGATAGACAGGTGAAATTTTAACTAAATGGCGAAATCGATTCATAATTCTGCCATACTCGATGCGTACTTTGCCTGATCCTATTATCGGAATGGTAATACTATATGTACGTGAAATCAAAATAAAGATCCCCAGTTAAGCCACAAGACTGTGTGTGGATAACTCATTAAAATAGTGTAAATTTTCTAACTCTAATTCATTAAACGCTTGTAAGACCCAAAGTGATGGTATAGTGACTGATATTCAGAGCATATTGAAGTAAAGGAGTGCACACTTTTCCAGCCTGCTGAACGGCAATAACATAAGCAAATATAACATCTGAAGATGGCGAACCCGTTTCTACAATCCATGACGATAGAATAAATATTCCATTGTCCGACTGTGATGAGGTTCGAATAGCAATTACCCGCCTGAAGAACAAGAAAGCGGCAGTGTCTGATGGATTACCGGCCGAGCTATCAGCATCAGCTTATTTGCAAGATATGGTCAGATGAAAGCATGCCCGACGATTGGAACCTAAGTGTGCTCTGCTCAATCCACAAAAAGGGGACCGCTCCAAGGTGTTCGATACCAAACGAGGTATCTGACAATGCGACTCGCTTCTCCCTTCTTCAACCAATTGCTGGAGAAAATAATACGGGCAGCGGAGCCTAATAGAGAAGGTAAAATCATCTACAAGCGTGTATAGCTGTTGGCGTACGCCGATGACATCGATATCATTGCCCATAATAATCGCGCCTTTAATTATACTTATTTTAAGTTGAACAAAGAAGCGAAGGAAATGTGTCTGGTTGTGAACGAGGGCAGAACGAAACATCTCCTATCATAAAACAAACAGTCATCGCATTCGCGTCTTGGCTCCCACGTCTCTGTTGGCAGTCATAACTTTGAAGTCGTAGATATTTTCGTCTATCTTGGAACAAGCAGCAGCACCAACAACAATATCAGACTTGAAATCCAACACAGCGCCACTCTTGCCAACAGATGCTACTTTGGACTGACTAGGCAATAGAAAAGTAAAGCCCTTTCCGGACGAACAAAGACCAAACTCGTCAAGTCACTCATCATTCACCTCCTGCTATATGGTGCGGAGGCATGGAAATGGCATCATCTGATGAGTCGGTCTTAGGAGTGTTCGAGTGAAAGATTTTAGAGCGAGTACCGCAATCGATGGAATGATGAGCTGTATGAGATATACGGTGACACTGACATAGTTCAGCTAATCAAGAGACAGTCGCTCCGCTGACTAGGTCATGTCGTTCGAAACGAAGAAAACTCCGAGGAAAGTAGAGCAGGAGGAAGACCTCCACTCCGTTGGAATGACCAGATGGAGAAGTATCTGGCTTGAAATCTATAATTGGCGCCAAACAGCGAAAAGGAAGAACGACTGGCGCGCTGTTATTAACTCGGTTAAAACCGCGTAAGCGATGTCCAATTCATTAGATTTATAAAAATTGTTGATTCATTTCACTGAATCAAATTTTATGATCACATTGCATTGAATCAAAGCTTCCTTATAAGCAAATCTTAACATAAATTTGGGAACAAGTTAGGAAATATATATGTAGATACTTACATACATAAATATATGCAAATTTACTTACGATATGCCTGAGAGAACACCTCCCTAAAGTTTGGCCAATACATACCTGTAAAAGAAAGAAAGAAACATTATGTAAATAAGAAGAAGTTACGCATGTACGGTACATATGCTACAAAAGCTCTCCAGTAAGTGAAACCGAAGTGCAACAAAGAAAATTAAATTAAACCGCCAGCAATTATTTTTAGCTGCAAAAGACGTACTCTATATACACACATACATATGTATATACGTCTGTACATAGACACACACACTGCTTACGAATAAATTTATGCACCCGACGCAATGTTTGTGACAGCACGACCGACCCCCGAAATAAGTGGACTGACACAACACAGCTGCGTGTCCTGCGAGCTTTGCGAATCCTGCAGGAAACAACGCAATAAAGCGGCAAAGTTGGAAATTTGCAAAACAACAAAACCAATAATTTCGCTTTCAACACACAAAAGCTGAGCGCATTTCACAACAAAACGCAATAACACGAACACACCACGCGGCGTGCGCTCGGCAAAGCGTTGCAGGAGAAGCACGCGAAAATGTGTGCGATGCGCAAGGACAACGGCGGCGTTATGTAAGTGTGTGTGTGTAATTATATGGGTGAATGAATGTATGTGTGTGTGGAGCTTTTGTGTTTGGCGCTTGTTCGAGTGTGGTTGCAACGGAAAGCAACAACAACAACAGTATGCCAATTTTTGGCAACGCAATAAGGAACACACAGACTTACACACGCATACTCATAAATATGTATATGTATGTGTGCATATACATATACTAAATATGCGCGGCTCATTTTCTCATTGCAATAATTTATTTTGGCGTGGTTTGTTATTTTCCAGGGTTGAAAGGGTTGCAAAATAAACTTTCGCCCGAAGTTATAATATTTGAATACAAAAATATAAATTTGTACATATGTATATGTGTGTATGTGTTTGTAAGTAGATATGTATTTCATTGCAATATCCTTTGTGCTTGTTTATCAATTGTTGTTTTTCCTTTCAATATTGTATTTTTTTTCTTTGAACAAACTTGAACTTGTTGTTGTTTGCAGTTTAGGTAACCCTTAAAACGAAAGAGCATCGCAAAGAAAACACAAAATTTTCTGCATTTTTGTTGGTCCCAAAATGTGTGTCGGTGTGTGTGTGTGTGTTTTTCTTCACGAAAAAGGTTAATGAACTTTTGCGCAAATATTTTGTTACGCTTCGGGTTTATTTCTATATTCGAAACGCAGTGAGGTTGTCCGCAAAATGCGAAAGCGCTTTTATGCGATTATTAACATGCCGATGTTCCGTAATGAGGGGTAGGTCATTCGAGTGTGTATGTGTGTGTAATTTATTGGAAGGATTCAAGTGGAAATATTCACGTGCATAATAATTTCGAACTTAAAAAGTGAACTTTATGGCATAAAAGAAAAAAAATTAAAAATAAAATTAGTAAAATATGGTTCAATTAGGTTACGTTTAAATATTTTTAGCGCATTTCGTGAGGGATATTAGGCGTATCGCATTTCTAAATTGGACTTTTACTTACTTAAGTATATTTGGGTTGTCACCCCACCTGGATGGTGACTATTCTAAGATACTGCCATAAATTCACTAATTCACATATGTACATGCCAATGGTTTATAAACATGTAGACATAACTGGCTTAAATCTTGACCAATTACATCCAATCATAGATAAGAACATGTCGGTAATGTTCATACTTACATATATATGTACATATGTACAAGGTGCTTTCCAAAGTAAACTGGACTTTTTAAATCTAGAGCTCCCTGGTGGCGCCATCTATTTGGTGCGTTAGAATCTGCTATCTTTATCCATGAGCAGTGAGTTTAGGTTAGGTTAATCTGGTAGGCCAATAAATCACGCATAGACAAGTTTAGATATTTTGCGATACCAGATGGAGTTCAGTTGCTTGGTCCAAGAGGAATAGTCCTTTAAGATGTCTTCGCTTGACGCAAATTTTAACAGACTCTGCGGCTTCACTATCGATACCTCCTTCAGAGTATCATACCGTGGAGACCCCAGATGCTTATAGCATAGTTTTGCCAATGCGGGACAGGTGCGCAATGGATTATTCATTGTTTCCCTGGTGCCCTGCTCTAGACATTTTCTGCAGTTTTCTCGATCTGTCAGCCCCATCCTGCGAACATGTGTCGCCAACAGACAGTGACCAGTCCCTACAGTCTCTTCTATCGAGTGCCAATTGGATTTCTGTGTACTTCCGATTTACCGTTTTGAGTGATAACTCATTATCGATAAGAGCGGTTTGTTGCTCCAGTTGGTTTATGGTTACGGTCTGGATAATGTTGGGTAGAGCTTTTAAAATGACAAAATCAATAAATATTGGAGTTTTCTTAAAAGTAACAAGCTCGATTCTTTTGAAAACACTTATTGACTCGTTGGTATCTGAGCAGATTTGTTAACGTCTTTCGGTTCGAAGTTAGAAGCGAGTTTTTCGAAACCCTATTTATAACGATCTTCTGAGGATTATTTAAGCAGCTACCATAAAGAATTGTATCCTATTTGAAAAGATTATTTGAAATAATATGAGCTAACCAGGTTTTTCTTGTCATATCTACATATGGCAGGCATACATTTTATAACCGGAATAGTGAAGCTTCTAACATTTAAAAGGAACCGTATTTCCATCTGTACTATCTGTGTGCCCTCAGTTTTTGAGATATTGATCTCGAAATTTGCGTTCGTTTTTTTCTCCGTAAAAAGGTGCTCATTTGTGGCAATCACCGATATTATATCACTATGGAGTATAGCTGACACACAAACTCATCGATCAAAATCAAGTCCTTGTATGGAAAACTTTTTTTATTTGACAGGATAGATGCACGAAAATTGACATGGAACATAAATATTGTCGAATGCTACAAATTTCAAACATATTATTCAGATCGGATCACTATAGCTTACAACTATCATTCAAAGTGATCAATCCAATGCAAGTTAAAGATATTTATATACCCATTTATGCTTTAAAAAAATTTTTTTTGTTAAGTGTATTACAACTTTGATTTAGCCAAAGTTACCGTTTTTACTTGGTTTGTAACATTTTAGGATCATTTAGCTCTCTTCATATACATACTGATATCTACATATGTAGTATATGCGCACATAACCTCAAAAAACATTTACTTCTGCACCTATTTCTTGCTGAAATACACATTAATTTCAGTTTCGTTAAAATTTGCTTGTTTCTTTCAATTTGAGTGCATAAATTTGTTTGCATTTAAGTGCGACTGTAACTAATTTAGAAGGCAGTGTTATCTACCCTTTGCCATCTAAGCAAATATCCCGCAGACTTCGCAAATTCATTGTCGGAATATTTCGTTCAATCATTCATTTAAATATGCCATCGCTCGAACTTCCTTTTATTATTTTCCCCTATTCCTTTTGGCCACTTTCATATCTAGCAACTTTGTGCCGGTTCGTGCACGCGCGTGTTTCATTAAAATCAAATTTTTTGTATGTTAAATGTATGTGTATGTGTGTGTGCATTTTGTAATAAATGACCAAAATTTGTGCTTCGGTTTTATACCGAAATGCCTGAACCACATAAATAAGTTCTGGTAAATGTTAAAAAAGCAAATTGAAGAATGGAGTAAATGTGTGGCCTTTGCTGTTAGAAGCCGTGGAGGCAATTCGGAATTATTTTTGTCTCACTTTCTATTAAGAATAAAATGCAAATAAGCATTGTTTCATTTTTTTGTGCATTATGAAAGATTTAATAAAGAAAATTAAAGAGAAATTTATTTATTTATTTATTTTTTTCATTTAATATGCTTTGATCATAATTAAAAAGTATTTTAATATTCAAAAAGTATCAAACATTGGAATAATCGATATCTTATGAAATAACTGTCTGTGAATTGAGACTTTGTTCTTCTTGGTGTTGAATGTGTATCTTTACTGGATCCTCAAATGTCCATTTATACCACTTTTCTCATTCTACTTATGGTTAACAATCTGTTAATCATCCGATTCTTCTTTTAATTGTATGTGTCGGGTATCGCCTTCACAGGTGGTTTTTTAAGGCATTTACGGGTTTCAAAAAATCGAGTTTTTTATTGTCTTATTAAATTCTATAACACCTCTAGAATATTGTCCTAAAGTTGGTCCGAGTAATAGTTTCGGAGATACAGTCTTGAGAACTTGTGTTCTCGAGGTCAGCTTTATAGTCACTTAAATTTTCAAACCGGGTTTTCTTGAAACGATGTTTTTGAAGTCGGTTTGCATGTTTTCTCAAGAACTACTCAACCGATCTTCATGAAATTTTACACAGGTCTATGAGGTACAACTCTTAAAGACTTGGACGAAGGATTTTTTTTTCGGTTGCAACAATTAAAACAAAAAAATCGCGGAATTCTCACATAATTTTCAATTTTTTTTTTAATGTGTGTCAAAAATCCAATTTTCAGTTTTTTTTCTTCGTCCAAGTTCTAAGCTAAGATTTTAACAAAAACACGTTTTTTTCACTTTAGATGACTTGTGAACAGTTATCCATGTCATCCCTTAATACTTTTCATATTCTTGCAGAATGTTCCATTATTTCGTCTAAAGACATGTGGTTGCTTTAAACATTAAAAGAAATGAAACTTTGGAATAAATTTGAGCACCTAGGTCGGCAGTCAGTGCCATCTGTTTTAAGAAACCGATTTAAATGTTTGTTTTTTCTTTTTTACATTTCAGCCACGGAGAAAGCCGTAATCATTTCAGGAGTGGAGGACTTTTTTTCATTCCAAAAATTGTTTGGGCTTCCAATAAATCGTTACAAGTGCGACAAGGTAATATCCCGTCCTTTCTCCACTATATTAAAAATATATTATGCTGTTAGATGGCTTTCTAATAATAGCAGCTGCCTGGATACTTCCCCAACTAACAGATCGTGCTTTTCCTTTTCACTTATCACGATGAACATTCTGTAAACAATTTTTCTATGAGTAAAATTTTTCTCGGTCAATTATCCTGAGTAACAATCATCTAAGCAGGGCTGGTGCAGGAAAGTAAACGAAAAAAATTAAATCTGGCAGAGAGAGCAAGTATTTTTATTCTGTCAGACAAGACGGAGAATTAATTATACGTCGCCGGGCTGAAGTTAATTTGAAAGACATAAAGTCACATATTCTACAATTTCGAGTATTATATTTACGACGATATACATACTATACACTTTACATTATATGAAGATGCCAAATCTTACTTGGAGACTAAAGTTTAAGTTTACATAATTTAAATTCTAAAGAAGTAGATAATATTTGCACACTATAAAACTAAAAAAAATATTTATTTTTATGGCAAAAAATAAAAAAGATTTGGAAATTTCGGTATTTAAAATTTTCGTTTTGGTATCATTAAAATTTCGAAATCAGCATGGATTCTTCGAATGCTTGAAAAACATATTGCTTTGTTTATGTATATTAAATAAAACAAACAAACTACAAAACTACTTGATTTATTGGGTAAAAAAAACTATTGTTTACACTTTCAAGGTGAAAAAGTGCGATAACTACTCTAACGCAGAAAATAGAATCGTGTTGTTGTTGGCATGTGGTTTTCAAGAAGAAATAAAATGCATATAATTTAATGTTATGGTCAATTTATTTAAAACATGATTTTGAACAAGTGATTGTCGCGGCTGGACCGAATAAATTACAAAGGAGAGGGTAAATTTTCAACGCCTTTTTTCAACAATTGGGGGCGTTTGGTAGCAATAACATCCTTCAATTCAAATAAGTACCAAAGATTCGCTCTGCCTATAGAGCATACCAAACAGTGACTTTTTCAGAATATAATGTCCTCTCCACAATCGTTGGTGGATTCCCATCACTCTAAATTCAACACTTTTTTTATTAAGGTACGCATTCAATAAAAAGTGAGCTGAAACGCTGAACAAGATTTTCTTGTGAAAATCGGGATCGGTGTCCATCTCGTTTTGGGCCCATTCACCCAAAGTGCGACGTGCTTGATGATTGATTGGCTTAAATTCGTGCACGTGGAATTTGTAAGTCCGCAAACCAGGATCCTTCCACAAATTCTTCCATAAAGTGGTTGGGCACAGCTCCAATTTTTGTCACGCCCCACGGCATGTGGTCTCAATCAAATCTTCTTCGATAGTGTACTCCACAGCCGTAATAGCATCTTCTATGCGCACTGTACGGCTTCTCTAAGTGCTAGTATTATATCCCCCAACGGGTAAAGGGTAGAATTGCCCGCGGTAAGGGAAGGCTTATCATAAGAAGCAACTAAAATCCAATATGCACTATTTATGTATTTTTTGGTTTGCCTCAAAATTTCAGCATAATCTTGTTAGAAATAGTGCTATAATACTCAGCTTGAACTGATATTATAAACTTTGAAGAGATTCCTTCAAATGAAAAAATATATGACGAAGTTTAAGCGGCAAATATCATCAGTCATTGAGTTTGATGGGTGCTCAACTGGTAGTAGCAAAACCTACAAGGTCTAACCACAGACTTAAAACTGCTACCACGGGGAGCAGTTAGACCTTGAAGTTCGCTGCAATCTACTCATTGGGTTTTGGTTTTTCGGAGAGATTCGTGGTGGCTGTGGCTTAAACCTAAAGGCAGGCAGGTAAACTTGAAAAATTCAATTCAGTGTGGTTGCACTGCGGCCGGGTGCCGGACGCACAGCACGTCAGAGGTTTTAGATCGGCCTCGAACTCGAACAAGGTGGAAAAGGTATCCCTTCCACCCGCCTAATTGGAATCAACAAATACTTGCAAAAACCATGTATTATTTGGGGCGCTGATCAACGCATTGGTACCATGAGGTGCTCACGTAAATCACAAAAAATGTTCGCATTATCAACTAGAATACGTAAACGTAGTGTGAAACCGATCTATGATCGCTCAAGTTACTGAATGTGCTGAGCGATTATGTCAATGCGATGCCTCGCGCGAGCTGAACTATTATTTTAGTAACAAATTTACACGATTTGCAAACATTGTTCCACAGTAAGTCTGCTTTCCTTAGTAACATTTCGGCCCTAAGATATGCGATCCCATGCGTTTGCTTCTATTTTTTTGAGAAATATTGGGTACAATTTTCGAAAACTGTGTTGCCGCATTAGGCGCCTTTGTTTGTTCTTTAGTTTTTACGCTCATTTACAAGAGAACTGGTAATAATTAATATTTCATATGCGATATATGTATGTACAGTAGGTACATATTTTAATATTTATTTATAAGTAAGCTTGTATGTGTTGATATATTACTATCCACTTCATTTTCCTCAATGCTCCCTTTGTCTTGCATCCCTTTATTCATGATATCATATTAGTATCAATTTCAATTTAATTTGAGAACCCCTTCACCAAGTGCGCCTTAGCAATACATTGTTGCTTCCGTAAGTTATGCAAGTATCTACGACACACCTATGTATGTACTCATAAATAACTACTTACTTCCCTGCAGGTAGAGCTTCTCAGTTGGGAAAGGGTTAGTTAGTTTTTTTGAATTAATTAAAAATGAGTTGCGCAACGAAAACATTTCGAGGTAAGTGAACCGGTAATATGTGTTTGAATTGGTTCAAAGACTTGAAATTCTATTCACATATGTCAACCTTCTGTCTTTGTACCATTTGCTTGTTCGATTTAACCCACTCTAGTATCTGGATATCCTCGAATTCTATCTTTTTGTTTATCCTAGACTAAGTGGTCTATTAGAATTTTACTAATTTTATGGTATGTTTAGAGAACGATAACAACTTCTGCACACTCGTATTTCAATTTAATTATGCCAGTTTGTTACATTTATACCAGTTGTTTGTTCGATTCGAAGCTATATACATACATATATGTAAGTTTAAAAATAATCGAATACAATAAAGAAAAATACAGTTAATAAAAAAATAAAAGTAACTGCGATCCTGCAGGGTTGCTCTGTCTTCAAAAACAGTACATTTTTTGCACGAAAAGAACTTACAATGCAACTCCCTTCTGTGAAATGAATATGTTCGTTAGTAATAAACGATGAAAGGAATAACAAAAGCAATTTAGTAAACATTTAAATTACAAAGCCGACTGGGGTGCATATAAATAAGGGATAAAGCAAAAAAGTGGAATATTCGAAAAATTCGTAAAAAATGTGTATACTAATATGCAGGTGAGGTAGGGAATTCATAAGTGCGACCAAATTAGCACTGCCTTCTAAAACATAAATTTTCTGCTAACTGCTCATATGGCATGGCGCTTTAACTATGCTTTGAGGCGATTTAACATGTAACAGCTCAGCAGAAAATATTATTAATTTAATTTTAAGCCAAATTTTCAAAAACTATTAATCACTACGAAGCAAAGTTGATTCATATGGTTTAGAAATAAGTTAAAACTTGGTAAAGAGCTTAGCTGCGCTGGAACCTTCATGGTAGCTCGTTTAGGGTAGTTCGATTTTTAAAAATGTATGTAAATGGAATACGAGAAACCTAACTACTTTGTTGATAACTTCAAAATTCTTAATTTATTCTTCAAAATCTATGTCGTCCCCCTCAAAGTAATTCTCCTTGGCCCCAATACACTTGTGTCAACGTTTTTTTCCATTCCTCGAAATAGTTTTTAAAGTTGATTTCTGGAACAGCGTTCAATGCACGAAGCGTTTCACCTTTAATGTCTTCAATTTACTCAAAAAGGTCTCCTCGCAGCGGTCATTTGAGTTTCCTGATTAGCCAGAATCACACTGAATTAAACAACGCGAAGACAATGTTTTCGAGACGTTATTGGTTGAAAATTTGGCGAAAAACTCACGAAGAATCAATGCAGTAAGCGATGATGCATTATCGTGGAGCAAAAACCAGAGTTTTCGGTCCATAATTAAAGCCGCTTTTTACGAACAGCTTCGCGCAAGCGACACAAACGACGGAAGATTACGTAGTGCACCACACCTCGATAATCGAAGACAACTGTCAAGATAACCTTGATTTTTGACCTGCTTTGATTGTGTTTTTTTGGCTTTGGCTCATCTTTGCCACAATATTCGGCCGATTAAATGTCTGTTTCTGGGTCGTAAGCATAGATCCAAGATTCATCGACAGTAATAATACGTTTCATGATATTCTGGTAGTCGGTAAGCATTATTCCATAGACGTTTACGCGACGCTGTTTTTCGAAAAAATTTAATGATTTTGGAACCAATCGTACCTTCACTTTTCTTAGGCCCAAATGATCTTTCAAAATAGTTTTTACTGATCTTTCCGATATTCTAACGATCTCTGACTGTTAATCATCGATTCCCAAGCAACAATTCCGTTATTTTAATGACGTGTTGATCATCTGTTGATGGACGCAATTTCATCGTCAACGCGTTCTGAACCCGCTTTGAATAATTTGTACCAATCAAAAACACTTGCTTGTGGAAAACAATTATCACCGAAGGCCTTTTGCAACATCCTGAACGTTTCGGCACCAGAAATTTGATTCCACACACAAAATTTTATGGAACTTCTTTGTTGAATAATTTCACTCAACGTAAAAATCGTCGAATGCACCTTATGTACTTCAGAAAGACAAGCGTATACTAAACAACAAATGATAACTTTGATGTGACATTTAGCACAGATGTCACTGACAGTCATACCAACCTGGAGAAAAAAGCATTTCGACGAATAGGTTTTCGCGTGAAATTTAAATTAAAAAGTCTTACTATTTTTTGCCCACAGTCCAATAAATACTTGTATGTCTGTACTTTTCATTTTATAACAATATCACAACATAAAAAGTCTGAAACGATTACTTCTAATTAATTGCAAACACACTTATTCCTTTACATTTTGTACATGTATGTAAGTAAATATGCACAATTCTACGAAATTCTTATTAAAGCACAGAAAATTGCAAGTCATAATTTTTTGGTACTAAATGCTTGAGGGTTTAATTCTTTTGCTTAATGACTACTCGTTCGTTATGATTTACATACCTCAATACAAGAATTTACTTATATGTAGTACGTAGTACACAAAAGCTTTCAACCTTTAAACGGCCTAAATACAGAGTGTTTAGTTCATTGAACTTTTACTAACAGGCATATCCATTTTCGATTTTTTATAATTTTTAAAATCACAAATATTGGCATAATAACAGGTTATTTATAGTTTTAATGTGGTCTGTGTAATTACCAAAATTTTCCATGAATTATTTCAATAAAATAATTAAAGTTCATAACACTTTAGTTAGTTGAACTGGTAAGTTGATATTCATAGTTCAATAGTGTTAATCACGCACAGTATAAAAGAACAGAAAACAACAAAATAATTATACTAAGTATATACATATATATACATATATATATATATATATATATATATATGCATCAAAATGCCACTTCAAGTGCTAATTGAGCCCGATAGGGCTGCAGTCCTACCTACCTCTGTACATATATACATATATAATAATGATTCATTATACTCTCGCAACAATGTTGCTAAGGAGAGTATTATAGTTTTGTTCACATAACGGTTGTTTGTAAGTCCTAAAACTAAAAGAGTCAGATATAGGGTTATATATACCAAAGTGATCAGGGTGACGAGTAGAGTCGAAATCCGGATGTCTGTCTGTCCGTCCGTCCGTCTGTCCGTCCGTCCGTCCGTGCAAGCTGTAACTTGAGTAAAAATTGAGATATCATGATGAAACTTGGTACACGTATTCCTTGGCTCCATAAGAAGGTTAAGTTCGTAGTAATATAACGCTATTTTGAATTCCATCTGATGCATTTTCTGTATAATACTAGTATATATGTACTTTAGGAACCAATGATGATAGCGGAATAAAACTTTACAAAAATACGGTATTTGAAAAATATGTAAATGACGTATAATGAAATCTTGATTATCACTTTATCATGCGAGAGTATAAAATGTTCGGTGACACCCGAACTTAGCCCTTCCTTACTTGTTTTTATTTTTAAATCTCATCTCGTTTATAAAGGCATAAAGCAAGATACGATAATCAAGAGATTATTTAATAATCAGTCTTTTTATAGACTTATTGGCTAATTGAAAATATGTACCATACAGGATTTTATATCATTGGGATGTGGAATTCGAGGAATCTCTTGTGAGATTGTAACTGTAATAACTCCTCTTTAAATTTTCGTAGTGATATATGTAGTAGTTCAAATCAAGTTGTACATCGGTAATGACGAGTAACTCGATTTCTGTTATATTTGTTGATTCGTGGCCATATTTTAATATATTTAAATACATTAAAGACATTATATAAACAATATCGAATCATAATAGGTTGTCAAAAAAGTCTTGCGGTATTTTTTTTGATTTTTTTTTTATTGAAATTGAAATGAATTTTTGATGACTCATGCCCAGCTCTTGACCGATGCTACGGCTGCTACTATGCCGGTCTCTTTCGACCAATTCAGCGATTTTATCGCAATTTTCGACGACAGGTCTTCCGGAGCGTGGCGCATTTTCGACCACCTCTACACCAGAACGAAAACGTTGAAACCATCGTTGTGCGGTGGAAATGGAAACTGTATCGAGTCCATAAACTGCACAAATTTTATTGGCGGCTTGAGATGCATTTTTGCCTTCATCGTAGTAGTATTGTAAAATATGCTCTTTATTTATATTAATATTTAATATTTCTCTTTATTTTGCTCCATGTTTGCGACGGTATAACTCACGAACGACTTGAAAGAAACGACAATCAATCAAACACGTGCTAGCGCGTGAAATGAGCTTTCCAAAAAGGTATAGCATGACCCGCGACGAATAAAACTAGAACTACGCCTAATATTATATATGTATTTGTTTTCACAATAATTCGACTCTGGCAACAAGTAGTGAAATATCTGCCTGTTACATCACAGCAAATATTTATTTATCTCAACTAATAACCAAATTTAACCATAAATAATCGGTTTTGAAAATAACAATACAAGTTATATAGTTATATGAATACCCTCTGATGCATTATCTGCCGATCTCTCTCTATCCGGCTACCAAACTCATCAGCAGCATCTTCCAAGCGATAGTTCTAGGTATAGACAGAGCCTGTGATGGTCTACTGAATAGCGAACGTGAGGATTCTAAAAGCAACCATATAACGGGTTACCCTAGTATAGTTAATCGACTATTGAGCGTACTATTCGCAAAACCATCATTCATCTCCAACATGCATTATTGTATAATATTGGAAGAAAATATAGCAGCCCTAGCTGAGAGTATACACGAAGACTGGAGAGTCGATCTGGTGCCGTTCGCAGCAGCTTGGATTGACGTATGGAACGACTTAGCACATTTATCGACGAGATCTTCAATTGAAAGCCCTGAAGAGATTCAAGAGCTACCATTTCAATCATTAAAAAGGGTTTGGTGTGGTTTGTGGGCCGGTGGAATCAGCGATCCAAATTTGTTCAAAAATAATGCCGATGAGAATGTAACCGTCAATGGCGACCGTAAACGAGCCATGATAACAGACTATTTCATGTCTGTAATTGAAGCTCATGATCTTGGCGGCATATGGTTTCAATAAGACGTCGCCACATCGCATCAATCAATAGACTTATTGAGAGAATACTTCGGTGAGCAGATAATTTCACGTTTTAGGACGGTCGATAACACACCGTTAGATTTTTTCCTGTGGGAATATGTAAAGTCTAAAGTCTATGTGGACAATCCCGATTCGATTCAGGCTTTGGATCAAAACATCACGCGTGTCATTCGCCGGTTACCAGTCGAACGAGTCATACAAAATTGGACTCGACGGATGAATCATCTGATACGTAGCCGGGGCCAGTATTTGAAAGAGATAATCTTCAAAAAATAAATGCCAAAGAATGTGCTTTCGAATGGTAAACATTCCCCATTAAATTTGAAGTTACTGTGTTTTTTCTTTACACAGTAGGGAACCACGAAATGGATCACCTTTTTGAAAGTCAGAAATTCGCAGCTTTAGTTTATGATTTTACTTCTAAAATCGAATATAATTGTACAATAATAATGAACGATACGATAAATTATAAATTTTTTTTTGCAAAAATAAAAATAGCTGAGGAATAATAATAAAAATCGAAGTAATATGAATTGTGAGTACAAGAATTTATTTCGAAACTAATAAAATATAATAAATTACTTAGTAAAATTAGCATTTTGAATATTTACCCATTTAAATTCGATTATAAAACCAAAAGTACATTGTTAAATAATCGTAGTATTATTAAAATATATCAAAAAAAATAGACATACAAAGGCCTATGCATACCCTTACTAAATTTATTTCATTATATCATTTGTCAAAACACATTTAATTGAAAAGATTTTACGATGAGTAATTATCGTCAATATTTGGTGCTCAGAGACGTTTCCGAGTTTCTCTTTATGGTTAATTCATATAAATATTAAAATAATACTAATCTTATACTAAAACGGCATTGTTCAATGTGGAGTTGTTGAACAAAACGCTTCGTAAGCAGACAAGTATATACCCACATGCGAAGATCAAATATATTTCAGTAGGTGTATTATACAGTTTCTGCATATACATACATACTATACTTACATACATACATTGTATATGGTTTAATTTATGATGATTTAATTCGAAAATCGCTGAAGAATAATTTATTTGACAAATATCAATTAGGCTGGTATTTATTTTGGATACACTTAATTTGTAAATTTTTAGTTTATAGCTTTTCAAATATCTTAATATAGGTTGTGGTATTTCCCGTATAAGATTTATTAAAACGACTTTATTATTGCTAATTTTTTAAAACTGTTTAAGCGTATTTCTCAGCTCAAAAAATAAAAATAACAAAAATTTAATTGAAATGAAATAATTTATAAAATCTCATATATTCGAAATATATTTCCATTACATTTGAAAACGGAAGATCAAAGCCATCTATGCAGTGTGAGCGATTATGTATAAAATTGGACTGGGCATCGCAAGCGGGTCTGGGGTTGAACCTGAATGAAACAGATATGCTTGTTCACAAGGAAGCACAAATTCCTCTACGGAGGTTCCATTCTACTTTCTCTCTCAAGGAACGCACCAAGTACCTTGGGGTAGTCTTGGACAGAAAACTGCTGTGGAAGCACAACGTGGGAGAAAGAGTGAGGAAAGCCAGCAATGCTTTATACATATGCTTGTACGCAACGCTCGGGGCTCTGGGGCTCTCTCTTTACCTCAACACTGGTGCTACACAGCTTTTGTTAGACCAACTCGTTTCTACGGTGCAATAGTATGGTGACCGTACAGACATCCACCTACCGGTCAAAGGAAAGGATTCAGACGCTCGCTGCGCTGGGCATAACGGGAGCTTTACGAACAACACCAACGGAGGCTCTTGAACTAGTACTAAATCTGCCACCTATAGACCTCTTCACTGAAAACTGCGCAGCAAAATCGGTGGGACGACTACTGGCTGCAGGAAAAGTTACCTATAGAACCTTCGAGCATAGCTCGTTGGGTAAAGGGGTTGGGCATACAGCGATTACATTCAACTGGGAAAGAATGTTCAAAGTAAACATAGAAAAAGATAACTGGCGTAAAGATATGTTAGCAACTCGCAAGACTTTAAACATCTATACGGATGGTTCGAAAATGGACGATGGAGTTGGTGCGAGAATATGCTGTCCAGAGTTAGGTATAAGGTAACCCTTTAAGTTGCCGGACCACTGCAGTATATTTCAAGCTGAGCTCTTTACTATTGCGAAATCTGCAGGCAAATCCAGAGTCAACATCTACGTAGACATCCAAGCAGTAACCAAGGCATATCGGCCAGAAGTGTCTTGGGAAGCAAGGCAGCAGTGAAAAGTGTTGCCACGCCACAAAGGCATCGAGGACAATGAAATAGTGGACGAGATTGCCAAGAATGGTGTGCGGTTAACAGCGGAAAACGTGATCAACATTGGGAAACCCATGCATTGGCTATACGACGATCTTGACAGAAGCATGGTAAGCAAAATCAAAACCCGATGGAACGTGCTACCTGCGTGCAAAACCGCAAAAGTAATGTGCAAAACGGTAGATGGTCACTGTCTAGTGGAGCTACACGCTAGAAGGATGGGGTAACAGAACGAGAAGACATCTTTAAAGCAGGGCACCATGGAAACATTAGAGCATCTCTTGTGAACTTGTCTCGCATTGACAAGACTACGCTGTAAGTATCTTGGGTCCACATAGTATAATACACTGGATACACTTACATTTGTTCTATTGGACGTTATCGTTCTTTCTGAATTTTAGTTTAAAATTTCGATAACTTTTCTTTGGCGTTACGATATACTTCAAGAATACGAATTTAGGAACGAAGCGACGATAACAACAACTATTTTGAGAAAAATGCTTGTCATTGAATTACCTTGGGGCACCCGACCACGTCAACATTAAAAAAAATAAAAAAATTATATAATCATGCAGACAAGAGTAAAATAACTAGTATCTTTTAAACTAACCAACCTAATTATTGAATGCTGTTGAAGTAAACAACTAAAAATAAATTTTGCGTCTGAAATATTTTTAGAACTGGATTTCTTGTTTAAATTTTTTCGACTAATAGTTTTGAAGTTTTTTGTTTTGTTTACTAGTCAAAAACATTCGTAAGGTATTTCCGATATTCGGCGGATCGTGGACCGACAAAGTAATTCCTGTAATGGTGAGCCATTAAAGCTAATCGGTTCTAATTATAGAAACAAATTTTGTCAGCTATTAAATATTAACATTTTACTCATTCTTCTTTTTCAGTTATTCATCATTACTATGCAATTTTTATTCGTAATTTGCTAAGGAAGCTATTTATGGTTTTAAAAAAATTATCATTAATTTTGGAAAAAGTCTTTTCGTATTTCTAATCATTATTATTAATATTGGCAGCTGAGCTTTTGGTGCTTTTGTGATCTTGGCTCATAATGAAAAATAATAAACAAAATATTTTTTTTTTTTTTTTTGAAATAGTTATTATGAAGAATCAAAATGTGAAAGAGTCAAATCCAAAAGTGACAAAATAAAACAATGAGATTGTCCCAAAGGGTTTCAGTATTTACAATAAATAATAAGATATAGCTATATATCATATACGAAATACACTTAAAATACCGAAATTCAAAATGCCAACACATCAAATTACCGACAAATCAAAATGACGACATGTGAAAAACATTTTATCTTGTCTGCCCTTATTTCTATCAAAGCATAGAAAGAGAATTCTACAGACTAAGGGTTATGATCCTGAGCGTCCAACGCCACCTTTTCTTGATTTGTCAATATTTTGACTGTCGCCATTCTAAATTTCGAGATTTTGTTTGTCGGCATTACGTTATACACCCAACATTTACTCTATGGAGATTCCATATAGCTTGACTCATTAGAAGTATTTTTTATTTCGAAAAGAAATAAGCTTCATTTAACCAGAAAAAATTAAATTCGGGGAAGTTGAAAAAAGTTACAGCTGTTCAAAAACGAGTGAAAATAATGAAGAAATTCGCTAGACTTAGAAATTTTTGTATAAAAAAGGGAAGAATGCCACGCAAGCCACCAATGAAATTTGTGAAGTTTACGGAGACGATGCTGTATCAGTTCGTGTAGTACAACAATGGTTCGCTCGCTACCGTTTTGGAAGATTCGAAATTTCGATTTACACTGATGAAAGTTTTACACTGATGGAATAATGTCTTTAGCGGAAACATGGCAAATAGTGTTCGACCAAAATGGCAGATATTTGTTTATTTATTTATTAATATTCCAAAAAAAAATAAGTTGAAATTTGGCTAGAAATACGAAAAGACTTTTTCGACTACCAGTAAAACGCCAAATATTTAGTTATTCATCAATATCTATTTTGTCGCCATCAAAATAATTCCCACCAGAAGCAACACACTTATGCCAGTCCTCAAAACACTTTTCAATAACACTTTCGGGGATGGCCTTCAGCTCTATGATCGAATTTTGTTTTATCTTTGCGATCGAGTGAAAACGGGCTCCGCGGAATGGCAATTTCTGTTTGGTGAACAAGAAAAAATCACACGGAGTCAAATTTGGTAAATACGGTGCTTGATCAATGGTATTCATTGCGTTTGCGGCTTTAAATTCGGTCACAATCATGGCTCGAAGCGATGGTGCATTATCATCGTGTAAAATCCATAAATTTTTCTTCCACAATTCCGGCCGTTTTCGACAGATATTCCCACGCAAACACGGCTAAATAGAACTCCTTATTGACCGTCTGTTGCTGGCCGTTTTCAGCGGCTTTGGCTCGTTTTTTTTTGGTTTTGGCTCGTTTTTTTTTCCTTCATTTCGATAATTGTTGACTTGTTTGCATGTTAAACTCATAAACCCATGTCTCATCGGCAGTTATAATGCTCTACATGAATGTGGGATCGAAATTCGCACGATCAAGCATGTCCAAAGAGACCTATTTACGGTACTCTTTTGGAAAAAAATTCAGCCCAACATTTTGATTTTGTTCTGCAACCCAAATTAATTAATATAAAAATTTTCTCGAATTGGTCTTACATAATAATATAAAAATGGACCAGGGTAAATAGATTTAGTCAAATGAATAGAACACACGAATACTGTATAGGACCATTTCATTATATAGACTTATTTCCTAAAAAAAAAATCGAACTTTTGATAAGTATTTACATAGAAAAACAATTCTGAAATTCATTTTATATTCACATTTAATTTTCCATTTCAGGCTTTTTTCAATTTCGCCTAATTCATACATAATTTTGCC
Source organism: Bactrocera tryoni (assembly GCF_016617805.1). Lineage (NCBI taxonomy): Eukaryota > Metazoa > Arthropoda > Insecta > Diptera > Tephritidae > Bactrocera > Bactrocera tryoni. The sequence goes on from NC_052499.1 coordinate 57,935,733, forward strand.
TGTTTCACGGAATTGTCTGTTTGTTTCCAAATATAAGAACAATTAAAATCACTAAGGAGATAGCAAATAAAGTAAATATTTTCCACGTGCTTATGTTTAATGCGTTTACTTATGCTTTCCATGGGGATATATATGTACATGCGTAGGTATGTATGCATGAAACATCCGATATTTTTTATATAACTTGCCATTCTATATATTATAGCGCATGTAAATAAATTATTTACGTGCCTTACATTTGTTATTAATTCTATTTGCTTGTTTACTTAAAAGCCATGTACCTGAAATACATATGTAATTAGGGTGACGTGTGCTACATACAAATAACTTTATTACACCCACAACAACCAATTCAGAATTACAATTTTATAGAACTGCAAATCCATTAATTTAATGTGCATTGAGTATAAAGCAACTTATATGCGTCAAATACATACACTTTCTTGTAATTTGTAAAGTATAGCCTAAATATTCATATTCATTTCCTAAGTGTCAATATAATTAACGAAATAAAAGTGTATTATTCATAAGAGGATTCAATAAGAGCATGATAATTAGTGACATATGTCGAAAATATTGACAATACTGACATTAACCCCAATAATCAACGGCTTTAATTTGGCCTAAATGACGTGAGAGAAGAAGGAAGTAATGGAAGGCAAGTAAATAAAAATTTTAGTGCTCAAATTATTGGCGGAAAGTTGTATGAGCTTTCCTCCGCTTATTTGCTCTAAGGATATGGTGGGGAAAAACCAATGTGAAGAGGTCAAAAAAACTTCGAAAAAATTATCACAATACTTTATGTAAAAATTCGTAAAAATGCAACTATTACCACCTATTGATAATCGAAGGTAACGCCGAAAGCAGCAAAGCCGTTCCCACGACAGTCTGGTCTACGTAATCGGAACGGACTCGGATTTTCATCCGACCAAGTACTGTTAACTCGGCAGAATTCTGACGCTACAACAACAAAAACAAGCAAAGCAGCAAAAATAGCAAATAACGGTGATATTTTTTTCTACAACAATGCTATGTTTGCCGTCATCCAACGAAGAGGCTCTTATTTGAACGAGAAAAAAATCGAACCCTGTATTATCTACATATAACCCAATCTTTTCTTCTAATATATGGTACTTGAGAAAAAATTGAGACCCACATTGGAAAAGGCCGTTGGGGCTTTGAGACATCATATTTCATATTTTTTATATTTGATACGTTGGGATCGATTCTGGGGGTAAATAGTAGTTTAACCTGCTACAGTATCCAGAACAAAGCTACGCTAGGATTTCTCTCGATTCTTGCGACAAGTCGAGCTCTTACTCTGGGTGGTTGTTTGACACCAAGTACGCCATTTATTGAGAGGCAGTCGATGAAGGTATTTATGGCTTCATTGTGAATGGCAGACAGTGCAAGTCCGAAAATAGTTGCGTCCGAAAATCTTATGTCGTCGACGTAGTTGACCTCGTGATACTCCCAGGAGGCGTTTCGGCTTCAAGCAGATTACTGCAGGGATGATTTATACGAAAACTGCCCAGCAGAAACTGGAACAAGAGAAAAGTTTATTACACTCCTTAACTCGGAGCATGACGGCCTCATTGAGCAGATGTTCGATAAGAGGCATGTAGAGGCATCCCGTATTAGTCCGGAGTGCAGTGTTCTGACATGTCTGAAGCTTCCTCGTTTGCGTTTCCTTGCATCCAGGTGACCATTTTGATGCAGCGTTGTTAAGGACCGACCGGCTGATTGCCTTGTATGTTGCCAACAACGTTTCTTTGCTTTTTACCTACATAAGTGCTGTCGGCTAGTAACTTGTTGCCGCTCTGTACTTTGGAGGAATGCTCCTACTCTATCTATATTTGATTATGCTAGTAGCTTGTTCGATTCGCCATAATGTTCTCATTATTTTTATATATCTACTGTATTATGTATATGTAAAAACTCACGTTCTAATTTTTAAATTTATACAAACTGCGAGACCGTTGTGAAAGTGTTTATTCTTTTAATAGCATTCTTTAAGTACTTGTATAAACATTTTTCTATTTTTAAATGGGCGTATAGATTTTTTAGCGACCTTAACGTAAACACTCAAATATCATAAACTGTAAGGAATTGTTATTAAAATCTACCACAAAATAAGCAGAATAATTGCGGAACGGTACCTGCTGCTGAAACTAGGTGAAAAGAGATTTCAAGCAGATTTTTAGATAAGTAGATCTATATGTTTATTTATTTAAAGAAAATGTATGTATTTAGGAATTGTATAGAATGTATATATTAGATAAATGTTACAGTTCTCAAAAAGGGGCTGTTCATTTTCATGCTACCAACTACTCTTAGACGCGTAGTTTTAAGAGGTTACATGGGTTTACGGGTTACAAAAAATCTAATTTTTATACTCTCGCAACAATGTTGCTAAGGAGAGTATTATAGTTTTGTTCACATAACGGTTGTTTGTAAGTCCTAAAACTAAAAGAGTCAGATATAGGGTTATATATACCAAAGTGATCAGGGTGACGAGTAGAGTCGAAATCCGGATGTCTGTCTGTCCGTCCGTCCGTCTGTCCGTCCGTCCGTGCAAGCTGTAACTTGAGTAAAAATTGAGATATCATGATGAAACTTGGTACACCTATTTCTTGGCTCCATAAGAAGGTTAAGTTCGAAGATGGGCAAAATCGGCCTACTGCCACGCCCACAAAATGGCGGAAACCGAAAACCTACAAAGTGTCATAACTAAGCCATAAATAAAGATATTAAAGTGAAATTTGGCACAAAGGATCGCATTAGGGAGGGGCATATTTGGACGTAATTTTTTTGGAAAAGTGGGCGTGGCCCCGCCTCTTACTAAGTTTTTTGTACATATCTCGGAAACTACTATAACTATGTCAACCAAACTCTACAGAGTCGTTTTCTTCAGGCATTTCCATATACAGTTCAAAAATGGAAGAAATCGGATAATAACCACGCCCACCTCCCATACAAAGGTTATGTTGAGAATCACTAAAAGTGCGTTAAACGACTAACAAAAAACGTCAGAAACACTAAATTTTACGGAAGAAATGGCAGAAGGAAGCTGCACCCAGGCTTTTTTTAAAAATTGAAAATAGGCGTGGCCTCGCCCACTTATGGACCAAAAACCATATCTCAGGAACTACTTAACCGATTTCAATGAAATTCGGTATATAATATTTTCTTAACACCCTGATGACATGTACGAAATATAGGTGAAATCGGTTCACAACCACGCCTTCTTTCAATATAACGCTATTTTGAATTCCATCTGATGCCTTCTCTGTATAATATATAGTACATTAGGAACCAATGATGATAGCGGAATAAAACTTTACAAAAATACGGTATTTGAAAAATATGTAAATTACGTATAATGAAATCTCGATTATCACTTTATCATGCGAGAGTATAAAATGTTCGGTGACACCTTCCTTACTTGTTTTAATTGTCTTTTTAAATTTTACAACAACTCTAGAACATTGACCTAAATTTTCAAGCTGATACGAGTAAAATTAGATACAGCTTTGAGGACTCGTGCGCCCGAGTCTAGTTAGGCTATGTGCGCCGTCTTTAAACATATTTTGCTCGAAACTGTGTTTTTGAATACGGTTGACAAGATTTCTGGAGTACTACTCAACAGATCTTAATGAAATTTTTTTCTTTGAGACACAATTCTTAAAGATTTGGACATAGGATATAAATATTTTGTTCCAAAAATTTCAGAATTTCTTTGTTACTAGTGTATGTTTGTAACAATAAAAAATTAATTTTTTATATGAGAAAAAAGTTGTTGGAAAAAGGCTATTTTTTACCCGAGGAAACCCTTAATTTTTTAAAACAACGCGTGTTTTTTAGACGTGTGGTTTTCAATGAGGCGCACCTTTGCCGGTGTTGGTCTTTTTGACAGCTTATACTGGACTTATACTCGGTTTGATTTGCTACCTAATGGAAGCTTTTGTGGAAGGATTTTGATTTGCGGGCTTATAAAATCCAACTTGTGCAAGAATTGAAGGTGAGCTCGATTGACGCCTTGAAAGAAAATATTCTGCGCGTTATTGTGGACATACGACCGCTATTGCTGCAAAAAGTTGTTGAAAATTTTGAATTCTTGGCCATAAGAATAAATTATATTCCTTTTATCAATTTGTAACACAAAAACAAATTTAACATTTTTAACCGATTTCTAGAATCTTAAATATAGATCTCATATCTAGCTGATGCAAATTATTGAAGCAAAACATAATTTAGAGCTGGAGAGCAGTAAGTAGACAATAAGTAGACAAGTAAGTTGAGACAAGTTGTTTTGTCAAATTTTCAAAGAAGACTTCTTCTACTTTTTTTTATAAATAAATGATTTGTTTACATCACGATACCACATTCTTACAATATCTTTTTTTGTTGCTGTTATGATTTTCTATTTTTCTATGATTTGCTATTGTCATTTAACTACTTTTGCTCGAGCTCTCTGTGCTTAATTAAATTGTTTTCGGGTGCGTGTCTGAGTTGCGACAGAATTGACTGAAATTTAGTATTGTGGATAGTGATGAATTGGTGTCAGATTGGATTTTGCTATCCATATTCTGAACTGCGTACATATGTACTTACGTCTATCTCTTTTTGTTGTACAACCTTGACCATGCCTGATGATATTGCGTGTAGTGACAAAAATAAAATTTCGTAGTTATAAATAAAACAAATATTAAAGGAACATATGTTTCTATTAAATCATTATTATTATGTTTAACTATTTATTATTGTTTCTCACTAAATAACTATATATTTCAAATATTGTGGATACATACAAATTATGCACAATAGCGCAACAATATACATCTAGTTGAGCGATATGTTGACCTACCTGTTCGCAGTAGAATTCAGTAGCAATACCGATTCTAGGCAGGACTAAATAATATTCCTTTTTCAGAAAGACCAAGAGAAGCTAGTATTCACATGACGCTATAGATATTTGTGCATTATTGGATCGATGGAACGTCGAAATTAAAGCCAAACCTAATCAATGCAATACAACGCAGCAGCTTATTCAGGGATCGATAAATTGGAGAAATTATGCTAGGAACTAGTCTTTTATTCAACATGATCATCAGATTTGGTCTAAAGCAACTATATATTTTCTTTTCCTTAGGGTCAAAAAGTTGCACACTGGAAAAGATTTTACGCAAGTAGAGAGGTCAAGATGGAAACGCACGCCTAACTGAAGTCCGCGAATTTTACACTATCGAATTGATGTACAAGAGTAGGAAGACCTCTGCCGAAAAAATATTTTATTCTAAACATTCTAAAGCACTATTTAAAGAATTTTATTAAACAAATTATTGCTTTGTTAGGTCAAAGCCTTTCTAGCCCATGTAATAGAAAATATGTTGAATTATGAATAACAGATTCTTTTTAAGATACAGATAAGTCAAGATCAACAGTGTTATCGCCTGGATGCAGTGAAACGCAGACGAGCTAGTTACAGACATGTCAGAACACTGCGCTCCGAACTACAGAGGGATAGCTCTAGATGTCTGCCATCGAACACCTGCACAGTGAGGCCCGTATGCTCCGAGTTAAGGAGGATAATGAACTCCGTTTCAAGCAGTTTATGTTGCGGTGCTTTCGTAGAAATCATCCCTGCAATCACCCGCTTGTGGCGGAATCGACTAATAGGAGCATCAAGAGCTCCTTCCTCAACTACGTCGACGACATAAAACAATACGCCGACCAAACTTTGGACGCAACAAAAATCAGATATGCTCTAACTGCCATTCACAGTGGAACCATAAATACCTTCACCGACTCTCTCTTAGTGAATGGCGTACTTGGAGTCAAATCACCACCCATTGCAGACGACGTGCTCGAGTTGCTGTGAGAATCGAGAATGATCCTTATCCAGCTTCGTTCTGGATACTGTAATAGGTTAAACTCTTACTTATCCAGAATCGACCCTGCATATCAAACATACATTCAAGTATGTCCAGTGTGCAACGAGTCCTCGCATGACACTAATGACTCTTTGCTTGCCCTGCTAACTCTTCACATCTGACAGACCTCTTCTATGGTCCAACCCCGTCGAAACAGCACGTTTCCTAAGCTTACACTTGGATGACAACTTATCTAATCCTTGGCATCCTAACGGGGACTAAACAACAACGACATCAACAGTGTTGTATCTAAAGAAGTGTTGGAGAGGTTGATTCTTTCTACGTGGCTAAAACTCTAACAGTTCTAAAAGTATATGCTGTTTCTTATAACAAAATATCACTTATATATTTTAGGCGAAGAGAATAAAGTGTATTGTTATAGAAACTAAACATCGAACGAATAGCTGTTACGTGATGTTTCCAATATCATATTTAGTCACCAACATTTTCGCTATAATTTCCGATCTATCAATGGAAAAAGAGACCTCATCAAACATTGTTCCAATTTGCAATTTCGGTATCTCTAACTGCGTCGCAATCTCAATTGCTGCCAAATATTTTTGAATTTTCGCCACTCTACAATCCAATTTATGGCATAAATCAGCCAGGTTGCTGTTCTGACATGCCTGTCCCATTATTCCACGATTTATTGGCGCTGAACTTGTGATTACTCACACATGCCAAGTGAAAAGTCAATTAATTTATGCTAATCACAAATGCAAATTATAGAGCACTGATTGCCAACCGATTCTGTAATATTATTGTTTTGCGTTTTTGAGCTTTGCTGCAACGTTTTTTTCTTTTTTTTGTGCATTCGCAGCTACCCGAGCGTGTCCAGCATGACTGCTTCGCGGCTGAGAGTCGTGCAAGATCCTTTAACGTTTTTCGTGCAATCAGAATAATAATCAGAATGGAGAAGTAGCGCAGACATATTTGTCTATATATGTATATGAATGTACACATGTTTGTATGTGTACATGCATGTTGGTTTTTCTGCGAAATCGTAATTGCATGGCACATGGCGGATGTGTTCGTGTGCTACGATGTGGCATCCGCTTTTTGATGCATGCGCGTGCGGCACATTTCGCAAATATTGGTAATTTACATTGACTGTGCAAATGCGCCCATTCAACAACACCTGTGGCGCCTTACAACGACATCAGCACCACCACCAACGCAACCACAACCACCGGCCGTAGCTTAGAATGACTACAATAACAAAGTGGCAACCACAAACGAGCACGTAAGGGCAGATGCCAAAAAAAAGCGAATTTCGCACGATGTGCCATGAAATTCAACTAAACTCCACGCTAAAGTGAAATAATAAATGTCCAAATATATACCCTGCACAACAAAATTGTTTCTTGCTTATTAAAAAAATAATATGTTTAGAGAAAAAACAAAAGTCTTGAAATTAATCATTTTGAAATGTTTGGATTTTCGAGCCGTAACATAAAAAAGTCAACTAAAATATAAGGAACCAAATAATATAACCCATTTTGTGAGATCTAAACCAAATATTCATCTAAATCCAATGACTGAGGCTCGGTGACAAAATTTTCATGCAGCGAACTGAGAATAATCGGCTTATTTTTAGCCTATAGTATGGTTTCTGCTTTATCGTTTCGATCGACTGAAAATGGCTTCCACGGAGCGATAATTTCAGTTTGAGGAACAAAAAGATCACACGGAGCCAAATCTGGTAAATACTGTGGTTGATTGATGGCATTCATTGCGTTTTTGACTTTAAATTCGATCACTATATTACTCTTTTTGAAATAAATTCAGCTTTATCGAGACGAGGCGAGTAAGTACGCGTTTCATACCCAAAATATACACCAAAATATACACCAAAATCATTCGAATGGACTCGCGAGAGATGTCGAGCTCTCTTGCCATCTCTCTAACGCTTGCCTGACGATTTTCAAGCACCATATCCGTCACTTTTTTAGTATTTTTATCAATTGAAGAGATCGAAGGTCGTCCAGTACGAGACATGACTTCAACAATCTCTCGACCGCCTTTGAAGGCTTTGTACCAATCGTAGGCCTGTGTTTTGAATCACCGTAAGCCTTTTCTAACATTCGCAATGGTTCCGCACCCGCAATCATTTATTCCGGGTGCTTTTTTGCCACAACGTATTTTCAACCCAAAGCACGATTTTCTATATGCGGGTTATGGCAAAAAGTTCTATCCGAAAACACGGATTGCAGTTCGAAGCCTATATGAATCAGCTGTCTGATTTTATTATTTGAATGGTATCTCATTTTAAGAAATATGTAAATTATTATCTGAGTTTTCAAACCACTGACAGTAGCCTTCCGGAAAGTAAGAATATATCAGAGAGGTGTAAAATGCTTGAGTCAAAATATAGTTTCGTTCGATATTAAAATTAACAGAGCAGCGTCAACAAATTATGGAGGAAGTTAAAGTGTTTATGATATTTTATCAGAGTTTTTCTAAATCTAGAAGGAATTCGAAAATCTCTGATAAAATAGAATTTGTGGGAATTTATTTACATAAAAATATATGTTTCCATAGGTTTACATTCCAAACACTTAAAAACTTCGAAAAAGTACAACTAAACTTTTCAATTTATACGGATGTAGGGCATATATGCCATGATTTTCATTCGCTTGAGCGCTGCCAAAATTGTAATCACAAAAGCGTGAAATTTAAGCTACGTTAATAGTCATAGAGTCACAAATTCAACGGGGCGGGAAGATAGGCGGTGGTTAAATTTCTAGAATAAACTTAATTTCTTTTTAACGAGCACCACAACCGATTCACACGTGACTAAATATTTAAGCACGAAGTGATACGAATATGATATATTCCTATTTATGTATGAATCATTTGTTATGCATGATATTTTTTATGTATTATTTATCTTATATATATGTATGTACAAACATACATAATATTTATATATTTATTTTTGTATAGTATTTATTATTTTTTTCATTAAATTTATTCATTATTATTAGACACTTGCAATATGTTGCTACAGAGTGTAATAGTTTTGTTCACCTAACGTTTGTACGTATTACCTAAAACTAAACGAGATAGATGTGGGATTATATATATTTATATAAATGTTCGGGATGACGAGACGAGTTTAAGTCCCCATGAATGTCTGCGGTCCATCCGTCCGTGTAAGCTGTCACTTGAGTAAAAATTGAGATATATTGGGGAAACTTGGTATGTTCGTTCCTTGGCAAAAAATAACGAGATCGGGCCACGCCCACAAAACGCTATTAACAGAAAACTTATAAAGTACCATAACTAAGTAAAAAATTAAGATACAAAACTCTAATGTGGCACAGGGGATCGAAGTGGCATGGGTCATCTGTGGGCAAAAAAGTGGGCGTGGCCCCGCCCTTTAATAAGTTTAATGTCTATATTCACCTAGCACAAGTAGTATAAGAACTTCTATCGACAGTGTGAATATGGACAAAATCGGCAATACCTCCGCTCACTCTTCATATAATGGAACTTTTAATATATACTAAAAGCGCGATGAGTAAATAACTAAATACGACAGAGGCATTTTACCCCGTAATGGTATGAGAGGCGTTTAATGAAGCCGGGGTCAAAATTAGACTATCAGCTTGGCATCAAGGATGAATTAATATATCAGATATAACTTTCACGAATAGATCATTTAGGTATGACACCTTATGACTTAGAATTGCATAAATCGAACCAAAACTATTCCAAGCCTCTAGGTACTGAATATATGGACCAAGTGGTTATAGTTGATTTTTTTCAAAAAATATCGGCCAATGTGAGAGATAAACAATTGAAATTCAGAGAGAATCCTTTCCTTATAATAGTGTGTCTGTGTGCTACAAATGGGCTGAATCGGGTCATAATGTTCAAGACGGAAGTATTGAGATGTTTCTATCTCATCTTCTTCCAAACAGCTTCAGTATTTGGATATTAGACGTCGAAAAGAGTCCTGAAGCTATCACAATTCTGCTATTTTATCTATTTTTGCTATTTCATCTGGATGCCTAAGTGCATGGTCCAGGTATTTTTGCCTTCATCTGGCAAAAGCGAAATTTTCCAGTGGGAAGTGTTGAGATGTTTCTATCTCATTTTCTTCCATATAGCTGATCCAGCTAGCAGCCGCTAAGACATTCAATCTAACTGCATGAATTCTCATCGGACAGTCCT